>NW_027206213.1:3192588-3220088 GCF_024711535.1 Dipodomys merriami
TTTAACTGTACATGAAAAGCTGCTTCAGAAGTAAGCTGCCTTGGGTTATTAAAGCACACAAAAGCTCTACCTCATTGAATGTCTTTGAACTTTACTGAGTCCCACAAGCGATCCTGACCCCTTTGCCCTTTTGACAGGTAATAAAGTTTACAGCAATTCCACACCAAGCCATGCACCAGGGAGTGGTCATAGTAGCAGAAAGAGCTGGGAAGGCAAACTCAGGGAAAAAAATAACATTAATATATTGAATGTGTACAAAGAATATTGTACCTGAGTATATGATTTATGAGTTACTTTTCTCCATTGGCTTTTTTCCTTCCCTACTTTTGCCAAACGTTTTGTAATGATGTTAAATTGATTAGTGTTGTTATGAAACGAAACTGGTTTAATTTTCATTGCCAGGCGCTCCTAGTACTCACTCCCAGTTTATTTACCAGGTAGCAGACCTCCCGGTGAATGGCTTGAGGATGGTTTTCGCTTGCGTGACTTGAATACAGTCACTATAGGGGACTTGCCTGCTCGATTGGACTGGTCTATCATGGGCTGCACTATTCTTCTCCGGGCATTAATAAACCTGTAACCAAGAAATTAAAGCAAATCATTATTCATTCCTTTTAAAAGAAACACAAAAGCTGGAGGAAGAGGCAAAGATGAATCATAGTGAGGAAAAGGTAGATCCTGGCAGAATAGAACTGCCTTCTTTCTCTGCCCTGTTTCACATACTGCAAAACCTATAACCTCTGTGACCTTTGAATACAAGGCTTGGGGTTTCTGAGTTGATTTATGTTTGCCTGTTTTACCACAGTTGGACACTTCCATTTCATCTTTTCATGGGGGAATTAGCAGAGTTTTCAGGAAACAATGCTAGCCACCACTCTTTTCAATTGCAAAGGGTGGGGGGGGGGGAATTTGGTAGAGGAACTGAGATGCTCATGAGTGCATCTGTTACCTCTCCAAATTAGTGACATTTCAATCTCAACTCTCTGAATTCTTCCAGCCCCCCCACCATTCTTTAACCAAACCTCCCCTACCTTTTACAAACCTAATTCTATTTTAATGCCCACTATTAAGATAATGAACAGGGATGGCAGCACACCATCAAGTAAGAGAATGTCTGGAGTTTATCACCACTAAAACTCACACTGCTGAGGACTTCAGAGAAATGTACTCCTTGTAGAGATTTCTTCAGGTGGCTTTTTTTTTTATGCAAAGTGTGAGGTCAAGGCAAGGTCACAGCTCTGTAGTAAATGAACTTACACTCTTGGTTTTGTCCAGCTACTACTGAAAATTTATAAACATCTTATTAAGACACTTAAGTTCTTAATAAGATTTTTTTGGTATCATAATTTTTGTAGCCCCTTCCAAAAATAATGAGGTCACTGGGATATTAACATATGGCTCTCCAAAGCCATGCTCAAGAGATTCTAACTCTTAGGATCTATTTGTATTGTTAATAAGAATTACATATCAAATATAGGACATATTAGATTTTGAAATAGTAAATTGCTTTTAGTTCCCAATTCAAATTTGGTGTATTCAAAACTGAACAGGATTCTAGAAACTAGAATGAAAAGTTTAACAATGCACTGTTAATAATTAAAGGATCAACAGTCCAGAATGAATTCAAGTCTATATGGCTGCCCACTTTGAGGAAAGTTTCCTAAAAATAAATGATTGAACACACAAGGGCAGCTTCCACTGGGTGTTCATGGTTCACATACATAATCCGAGAGATTCCAAGAGGCTGAGATCTGAGGATTGAAGTTTGAAACCAGCCCCAGCAGTAAAGTTCCAGAGACTCTTACCTACTCTAGTCAAAGAAAACCCAAAAGCCAGAAGTGGAGATGTGGCTCAAGTGGTTGAGTACTAGCCAGCTATGAACAAAAAACTGAGGAATATCACCTATACCCTAAGTTCAAGCCCCAGGACCAACACACACACACACACACACACACACACACACACACACACACACACACACACACACACACACACACACACACACACACACACACACACACACACACACACACACACACACACACACACACACAGAAAAATGAAAAATGAAAGAAAGAAAAGAACAGTGCTTTGTGACATTTTAAAGATTCTCAATATCCAATATCCTGCATTTTCTTATGTATTTTTTGTCAGTTGTGGGGCTTGAACTCAGGACCTGAGCACTGTCCCTGAGCTGTTTTTGCTCAAGGCTAGCACTCTACCACATTGAGCCACAGTGCCACTTCCAGTTTTCTTGTGGTTAATTGAAGATAAGAGTCTCACAGACTTTCCTTCCTGGGCTGGCTCTGAACCATGATCCTCAAATCTCAGCCTCTTGAGTAGCCAGGTGCCACCAGCACCAGCTTTTCTTTTGTCCTTTCATTATCTGAGAAGTAATTAAAATAAATGATGAGGCTAGAACCTAACTAAAAGATGCACTATTGGTGCTAACTCTTTTTGGCTTATATGTATTAGTTCTGATATAAGTCCCTGAACTGCTCATAAAAATATTTCAAACACAGATCTACAACAAATTGTGTTGCAAATCAGGTTATCATTATCTTGTATAAACCATGAAAATTGGAATCATGTGAGCAGAAGGTTAGATTAATTCTCCATTCTCATTATAAGCACAGGTGTAGCAGTAACACCATGTGAAATAACCAATTAAAATGAAAAAAAATCTGCTTTTTCATTAGCTGCCTGCACTGCATGACCAATTAGAAAATTACTTAATATTAATATCCTGCATAACCCAAAAGTAATTTTCATAGCAACTAACATAGGTAAGAAAGCAAACCCCTCAGCTCTTTAAATGTGGTAATGTTCATATGCTGCTCTTACAAAGAGTGACTGTTATCTCTCTTTTAAAGCACAATAATATTTTAAAATATCATTTATACTACTTACCTAGAGATAAGAAGAATCATTTTTAACAGGTGAAAAGCCAAGACTCAGAGAAATTAAGTGACTTGAGATCACATGTTACCAAAGAGGCATTAATAATTTACACATGGCTGGCAAACAGTAATGAGTACGCTCCTTTCTAATGCCAGGAGCAGAGCATGAACACTGCTATGCTACCCATCTAGAACATCCTGGACTAAAGTGCTATCAAAATACTAGCTAGTTTTGAGCCCCTTATCACCAGGAGCAACAAGGAAAAGGCATGACTGTGAACATCTTCCAGATTGGGAATTTTGATGACTTACACTGCTTTTGTATATAGACAGAGACAAACTTTTTAAAAAAAGATTCATTGAATCAATGTATAGTTATTTCATTTTGCTTCCTTTACCCTCATACTTGGAGACTTCCATGGACCAACGCATAGTAAGCAACTGATTCAGGTTTGGGTCCAGGACTATATCACCCATGTACTCACAGGAAAATTATAGAAAAGTTTTGGAAAGATCTGTAACAACATCTAAGTTGGTCACTGATGTGAGTATTCTCTCTACACTATCCCATCAACCTACTGCTTCTGCTGGGCTGTTCTGATGGCATTTCACTAGCCTTCCATTCCATCTTGGGACAAGGAAAGCTGTTAGAAAACCCTGCCTTAATTCATCTCCAATCTTTCCACAACTTGAGGTTTGAACTCAGGACCTGGGAGCTGTCCCTCAACATTTCTGCTTAAAACTAGAACTCCACCATTTGAGCCACAGGTCCATTTCTGGTTTTCTGATGGTTAATTGGAGATAAGAGCCTCAAGGACTTTCGGGGGTGGGGGTGGGAAGGGGGGTTTGGCTTCCTCAAATCTCAGCATCCTGACTAGCTAGGATTATAGCTGGAACCCAGCCCCCTTCTAAATATTTAAATATACTCATCATGCCTTCTAGGCTTCTGGTTTCTTTTCCCCAGGTTTAAACATCCCAGAAATTAAGCCCTTCTGGTAATACTTACTACTTACTATTGGGCTATTCTCTGCTCCGTTTCCTCTAAAAGTTTGCATGGGACAACACTAATCACACTTTTTACATGCCTCCTGTGATCCTCCACGTAGAGGGCAGAAGCCTTATCACAGCCTCTCAGCTAAGTACCCACATGTTCTTAATGCTATTTGCTTCTCTTTGGGTAGCAAAAACTATTTATTTTTAATGGCTACCACAAGTTTAAGAAACCCATAGCTTATGTAGATATCAAGGTAGGAATCCTTTATAAAACGAAGTTAAAACAGAAATGCACATTATCTAAACTGTTTGATTACACGGATAACTCTACACAGATGCTATGTTTGATGCTTTTAAAAAATTCAGTGTAATAAAATATTATCAGTACATATAAAACACTGAAAGTTCTGAGAATACTACTGAATTACAATTCCTATATTATTACCTGAGGTAGTGGTAGACATCTTTATCTGAAAATGACTAAACAACAAGGTATTTTATTTTCTAAAACAAGCCAACCATTTTTTTTTATTGTAACACCATCTCAACATTTGTCTTTTCCTAATGTATTTCTAACCATCCCACTCTACTTCAAATATCTCTTTTTGGAATTAGGCTTCATACAGCAGAGCCATGTGTTTAGATGGCTTCAGGGGTGAATTCAGATACAAAAACATTTTCCTTCTAGGCAAAGTAATAAAATGGAATTCTTGCTCCTCCCACTATAAGTCAAATGGAGGTCAGTTCCCCCATCCCTCGATCTGTTTAAATAAACTGGTCCAGCTGTTTGTTTCTACAATGCCCTCTGACCTGTGTCTCATCTTCCCTGCTTTTGTGACAGAATGCTTTACTCTTCATTGTGGAAGAGTCTAAGTTATAAGGAATTTTCTAAACACTACCCCCTTCCAAAATAACTTTAGGTTTGATGCAAACTTAAATGAACATATTTCCTTCTTGAAATGCTATTGTTCTAAAAGGCTGATTTTTGTTAGTACATGTGTGTATGTATTCAGAAACCACAACCTTAGAATTTTTCCCCATTGATAAAATCTTTTTAAGAAGTTCATTGGTATAAGATGCAAGAGAAAACTGAGAAATTTATTATGGATATCCAAATGCAACATTGCTGAAAAGCCGATGTAGAACATCATAAACACATGACAATGTGAGTTTTGCTTCTTATATACAGATGGTTGCACACCTTTCTATAATAGACTGTAATTCAAATTTGGTGTAAACTGGCATTTTAGAGAAAGCAAACCTTTGAGTTAAGTACACCTTAAAGGTTATAAAATGTCTGTTTGCCTTTCTATATTGCATTCTTAACATCAAGATATATATTTCTAAAATCCTATTTTGCTTTGGAATCATTATCTTCATTTATGAAGTATTTTTAAAGAACTGGAGTCTTGTAGGTAATAGACAACTAAATTAGGGAAAGGGCCTTTATATTTCTTTTTCTATACAGTCAGGGCTTAAGAATTTTTCTTGTCTCAAAACAGAAAGTTTATAAAAGAAAGTTAGATAATTGGTTAGTTTATGACTTTATTCCACTTTCATATAGATTGAAATATATTCTTTTTAACTGAGGTCCTTATACAAAATCTAGTTCTTAGAAGGAGAAAGGGAACATTAGAAGAACAAAATATCACCAACTCTAAGACCTGGGATCATCTAAAAATTGAATTTTATTTTATCTATTTAATTTTCTTATATATATATATTTTTTACAGGAATCAGACAAGAAGGAAAAAAACACGGGTCTCAATTACATCTTTAAAAAAAACTTTGCTTTTGTTTCTTCTTTGTCACTTAAAAAATATATTTCTGTGCCTTTTGTCTTGGATGTAAGTTTATCTGTTTGGGGGGAGGGTGTGGGGGAGCACAGAAATAGTGAGACAAAGGGTGAGCACACGCAGCAGTGATACTCAACAGACACTATGTTGAAAATGAACTATATAACTTGTGGGGGAGGGGGGCTGGGAGGGAAAACCTGTGAGAGAGGGAAGAGATGACACTTGAAAAAGAAATGTACTCATTATCTGGCTTATGGAACTATATCCCTCTATACATTACCTTCACAATAAACAAATACATACATACATTTTTAACTGGAAGTTGTGCTTTATTCCTTCTTTTTTTACTCTCTAGGTTTTATCATTAGACTTAATTTTTTTTCCTATTCTGCTAATTCTACTAATCTCTCTTTGCACTAATCTTTGGATAGCTTAGTGATTTTCTGAACAATATCTGGTAAAACAGCTTTCTGACACTGACCTTTAGCCTTCAGTTTATGCTCTGCTTCTTGCCCTGTTCTCTTCCCAACAAGCTGGGTTGCTAAATTCAGTTTTTCCTTCTTGAGAACAGGAGTTCACTCTGGGCATTTGCTAAAAGCCAAAACACAAGATACAGCTCCCCAATTCTAAAGTCAACATTTCCCACATCTCTTTCTCTCCTGGTGTAATTCTCTGTAATACTGATAAAAGCAAAGAACAATCTCTTGCTCACTTTGCATTTTATCTTTACTCAATTTTGTTCCTCAGTGTTTACCATTCTACTTACTCACTGATGATTAAGGGAGTTCACAGTTAGTAACTTTGGCATGTTATAGAAGTCAGTAAACCACATAAAATCAAACTGGTTTTGTTTCCAAACAAGGATGTGTTTCTCCATCATCCATCTAATCCTTTTTGCCAATGAGGCATAGAGAATAGTCAGCAGTATGGTGGTGAACATATTTAAGTATGGAGAAACACAACTTTCTAGCACTCTCATATACCCAAATAGATAAAATGATCAGCTATTATGGAAATATTTCACTAATCAGGAAGCTATATCAGTAGAAATGCCTTCTACACTTACACCATCTATTAAAATATTCATTATAGTCATGTTTGATCAGCATTTAAATATGGTTATAAATACCTGCATACATATTTAAATACAATTAACACCTTGCATTCTTAAGTATAATTTAAGTACCAACACACTGTGCATGTACTATTCTCCATTAGTTAAAAATAAAAAAGCATGTGCCAAGTGCTAGTGGCTCATGTCTGTCATCATAGGAACTCAGGAGGCTGAGATTTGAGGATCATAGTTCAAAGCCAGCCTGGGCAGGAAACTCTTATCTCCAAATAGCTATCAGAAAAACTAAAGTGGCTCCATGGCTCAAAGTGATAGAGCCCTAGCCTTGAGCAGAAATGGCCTGGAGTTCAAGCCCCATGACTAACAAAATAATGAAAAGGACATGTACATTTTACAAATAATGGTTTATAACTCATGTTAGGTAATTCCTAAAATATTTTTCATTTTAAAAATTAAGTTTCTTGAGAAAATTTGAAATATACAATTCACATTGAAAGTCACTGAATTCCAGAATTTTGTTGATTTATCCCAGAAATACTTAGCACTTTTTGCATCATGGCAATTTAAATCAAACTATATGGACATTGTTTTAAAGTCAGGACTCTTTAAGGTAGATTTTATAAACAAATCTTCAAGGAAACAATTCTAGCGATCTCTCAAGTAACTCTGTTCTTTTAGACAAACAAAACAAACAACAACAAAGAAAAACACTAATTGCAAACGTCTTATGCTGGCATTTGCTTATTAGACTTAAAGATCTATTACTGGTGGTATTCAGGATCCAAGACATTCAAACATCCTTTTTTTTTATAAAATAAAATTTCATAAAACATGATTTCAAGAAAGCTGACTCAATCTCAAGTCAACCCTTATGAAATCATGGTTTTGGCACCTTTTCCTAGTTTCTTAACCTCATCCAGGATCTGGCAATTCTAAAACTGCAATACTACATCATCTGTGTGTCTGGGGTTGGGGAAGGTGGAGAATGGCCACGGGAGGTGTGCAGACAGGTGGGGACAAGGGAGCATAAGCTCTACTTTCTACCCAGTCTAGAAACACAATGCCATATTGCTGTTTGCTCATATCACAGGAAGCCTATCAGTCAGAGACCTGAGAAGGCTTCCTCTCTTTAGCAATGCTGAGGGTATTTGCTCAGTTACTCTAGAAAGAGTTGAAGTTTTCTAGCACAATTGAGGAAGTTAATTATATATGTGAAGTTTCCAGCCAGGCACCGGTGAGTCATGCCTGTAATCCTAACTACTTAGGAAGCTGAGATCTGAGGATCGGGGTTCGAAGCCAGCCTGGGCAGAAAAGTCCAGGAGACTGTTATCTCCAATAAAATACTCAGAAAAAACCAGAAGCGGTGCTATGGCCCTAGTGATAAAGCACTAACCTTGAGCACAGAGAAGCTCAGGGACGGCTCCCAGGACCTGACTTCATAACAAAATCCATGTATTATTGTAAACTTGAGACACTGAAATAATTTTGATATAATTCATCATTGGGTATACATTACAGAAAATTCTTCTTGTAAAGCAATGTTATAATGAGTTTTTGTATTACAAAATTTTAGGGCTCCGTAAAGGGCTTCCTTTGTGGTGACCTGAATTCCAGGTACTAGTGGGAATCTGAGTCATGTCTCTATTTCATTTGCTACTACTTGCTACCGTCTACACCACTGACACTTGGGCTCCAAAGTTAGTGGAACAAATGGTGTAGATATCTTACTAGGCTTAGCAAACAAACAAAAGTACAGAAGTTAAAGTTAGCTTAAATACCCATTGACATCGAGTATAGGTTAGCGGATTGGCGTTTATGAAATATTTACTTAAATATGATAATTTGCCAAATAGGAGTGTGTCTAACCTCACAAATATAAACAATTAGCATTTGCTTGTTACATGCATTTAAACTAATTTAACACAATGCATAAGCAATAGGTTAATGTACCAAACCTTCATAATGAAAATGCTAAAATAGCTATAATATCAAAAAGAATAAATGTGTCTTACATTGGTTTCAAACATGAGCCATTTTTATCACTTAAATTGCAATTTTCCCATATTCACCAAAAGTCAATAAAATCACATTGAGCTAAATATCATTTATGCATTACTGAATAAATATACTTACTTAAAGAAAATCCTGGTTTTCTGCCAATCTCTAAATAGGATGAGTAGGGAAATTATCATCTAAGCTGGAACAGTTTTCACAGTGAAGGAACACTACTAATAAGGATGCAGGGCAATTGACACAAACCATGAGTGTCCCAGAAAATTGGGATGGATGCCTATTCTAATGATTAAATATACATTCACTTAAAGGAAGTTTGTCCTGACCAATAGAATAATAATCAGTCCCAGCTATGGAAAATGTTACAGAATCCCAGCCCCATCTTAGAGCACTTCTAAGCTCTTTGCTTTCTCTATTTTCTTTTCTTTAATTGTCTTAGCTCCCCAAGTCTTCACCAACCACACACACCCCATTCCCTTCTAGAGTCTCCACTCATGCTAAGAAAAGATTTTTCTTTTTTCAAATTTAGCTTGCCATCTAATTTCACCTGGTCAAATTTAAGCTATCAAATGGCCCAATGAAAACAACTGGACTTGAATGGGTATCTGTGTCTATTCCTCAAAATGTTTACTGTAACTTCTATCTCATCTAGTAAAATTTGATCTAGGCACAATGTAATCTATAATAGTATGGATGTAGTCGGTTTACCCATATACCACATATTCTAAAAAGCAATTATCTCTCAATTAGGATTTGTGGAAAAATCTCTGAAATAAGGAAGAGAGGACTAACAAAATGATTTCCTCTTGGGAGCTGTCAAAACTTTGGAAAGTGATTATGGCATCAAAGTCACTTTGGAGAACCTTTAGAGAATTTGCATTTCATTGATGGATTGCTGTTTTCAGTCTGACTGAATTTCACTCACCTTTGTCAAAACGATTGCCATTGGCAGAGAGAGTTAGCAGTACATACTGAGAAGAGCTTGGGAGCTGAGTGCAAAGCCTGCTTCTCACTAGCTCTGAGATCACAGCAAGTATTTAGATAGTGAATCTCCATGACCAACGACTTAATATTCATGAGAAGTGTTTTGTAAATAGTAAAGTCTAAGACAGGAGTTTATTAGGACATTGTTATATATTGTTATATATACATATAATATTTGTGATTCTCACAAATATATAATAGTAAAAAGGCTTGTCCATTTGCAGCAACAAAAGTAGAAACAACTTGAGGTCTTATTGATGAATGAATAACCAAATATGTTAAACACATACAGTGAAGCATTTCTCAATCCCAAAAAGGGATGAAGAACCAGCAATCCATGTTACAGTATGGATTACCCTTGAAACCATTATGTTAAATAAAAAGAAGCTAGTCACAAATGTCCACATTTTATATGATTATATTTTTGTGAAATGGCAAGAATAGACAAATTTAGAGACAGAAAGCAGGTCCATGATTGAGGGCAAAGAGAAGAATAGGAGAATAGGAGAAGGAACTAATAGCTAATGGGCACAGGATTTCTCTTTATGATAATAAAAAAAAGTTGAATGCTAGACTGACAATGGTTGCAAAACTCTGTGGACATAAACCACTTTAAGTGGTTCAATTGTATAGTTTTTGACTATATCTTCATAAATCTATCTAAATGTAAACATATGATGGTAGAAAGGAGGAAGTGCTCAGCTAGGAACCAGTCTTGTCCCTGCCTCTAATTAGCAGCTCGCAGAGTAACATGGTAGGCAGGGCCTCATCTGTCAAAGGATGCATAAATTCCCACCTATGATTAGTACTCTGTAGTTCTGTAGCACAAGGTCTCTAAAATTTCAATCCATTTCAAAAATCGCATATTCCCTTGTTACTTGCAATTTCAAAAGAAATAATATAATGACAAACAAAATTTAATTCTCAATATGCTCTTATTCTTTTAACATTCCATTGACTCAGAATGAATCTGATATGTTCCTTCTGGTTGCCCGTCCTCAGCTCCTCCTTGGCCCTGACAAAGGGAATCCCTGCCATAACCTATGTACCTTCCCTTCTGTAAATTCTTCTGCCAGGTGACCAGTCGTGAGGGCTGAGATCTTGTATCTTTTGGACATGTACAATTCTTTCCATTAGCTTTCTCAACATCTCATACCCTCTGCCCTTTCCAAGTACATATGAACTCTGACCTAAAGTAGGGATCAAATGAAGTCAACCACCACAAATGCTCTAGTGATATAGGCCTACGAAACCTTTAAACCCGACTACAGTCTTCAAAACTACTGCTTTCCATTTGATTCAGCATCGTGGAGTAAAAATACTGAAAACTTAAATATATTTAACTTAATGACAGAATGTGTTTAATTTTTGTCTCTAGGCAATATACTGCTCTTTAAGGACAAATTAAATAAAAGTTACATTGTGAAGCCATATCTAACCAATGTCAGGAACTTCATCTTTGGCCTTAGTTAGGACCCAAGATCACAAACCTCCATGGCTGTGAAAGAGTCAACATGTTTGAGAAAGGAAATATTTTTCCCTTCTTTGGTGACAGGATCTAATCTTGTTAGTCACAAGGATAAAGAAGGAAAGAGACCTCTCAAAGATGTCAGAATACATTAAGATGTTTTGCTTATTTGTTATTGTTCAGGTGTGAGATAAATGATCGAATTATTTTTCCCTACTAATGGACCAGACCAAAAGTTTTGCAGATAGGAAAATAAAACAGAGGAAAATCATTACTGATTACAAGGCCATTGAATAGCACAGCCTTCTATACCAATGCCTTTAATGTCTTCTGATATATTTCTTCTATTTATCGATGTCTCCTTTCCCCTTAAAATTAACAATAAAGCAGAAGATAACCCTAAGTCTCTACACAAAGTCCCACAGAGACATGTAGACCGGATCTGAGATAATATTCACCTTCAGAAAACACTTCCTTCCCCTGAGCTCTTGGATTCACTCCATTTTTAAGAAAGCTGTTTTATTTAACAAGGATGCAACATTTGCCCCGGTTTTTTTTAAATATTTCAGGCTGACTTTTTAACCACTCAAATATGCTGTTTGTTTTTTGAGGGTACAGCCTCAAGCAAGAGGATGATGTAAGTGAGAGGAGAGAGAGGGTCTCTCTGGGCACTGCTCAATGTTTCAGTGTTTAATGGTTAATCACCCAACACCAGCCTCAGCAACTGTTGACACAAAATAGGTGGAGATCAGGTCTGTGCAAGCAGAAAATACCAGAAAGGCAAACTATATGTAAACACACTTAAGACAGATTTGACAAGAATAGACCTAAACCAGACTTGCTAAGAAACTACTCACAGCTAAAGCTTCAATGCCCCTTGTAACTGAGTCTATTTCTCCTTGCAAGACAAAGAGTAACATTTAAAAACCCTAACGCATTTACAGGAGACAGCTGGGACATTTGTCCCCTTGATTCACACAGTATGAGTTTCAAGTCTGCTCCTATATGCAGGATGTATGGAATGGAATATGATTCTCCCAGGTATACCTGGAGTGGTGCCAAATGAAAGAGAAAAGAAAAAACAAAAGAAAGAAAGAAACACTCAATACAACGACAATTTCTCCTGACCTATAAAACTCATACAAAGAAGCAAATGGATAATGCTTAAACAGTCTTTTAATCTTATCTAACTGACACCTGACAACCCATTACTTATAGATTATTAATGCATGCACTAAAAAGTTTGTCATGTACAAAATTACTGGAGGAAAAGATTGAATGCCTGAGGATAAAACAAATTTTGCTGTACAATAACTTCAGAAATTTCAAGCCTATTATCTGTCAGGCCCTTCACAGACTTCTTGTGCATTGCTAAAAACAACTGATTTATCTTTATTATGAATCCAAAAATGACAGCCCACATGTTTTTCATGTCTTCCGATAATGTTTAATTTCATCTTGTTTTTATTTTACACTGTTTGATTTGCTTATTTAAGGTGAAGAAAAGTAACAAGTTTTTAATTAATTTCCTTGTTTGTCTCTATATCAAAGTGATGTATTTTCTCTACCTCTGGAGTAGAGGTAGAGAAATCAGGTCAGTTTCAGAAACTTTGCCTTACTACTTTCATCAAGGAAATCTCCACACACAATGAGAAAGTAAGGGCCGGAGAATGCAGTCATAATACTCAATGTGAATCAGTGAAAATGCAGCTAGGAAACTTGAGGGGATGGGGGAACTTCGGAGAAATGGGGGAGAGAGGGGTGGCATTGATCAAGACGCATTGTACTGACGCGTTGAATCGAAATCCCTTTGAACAACTACTTAAATACCATTTTCCAAAGGAAATTGTCACATCATCTAGAACATCAGAGCTCTAAGAGGCTGGAAGATACTGGCTAATTAGTCTGACTGTCCATGTTAAACTAGAAGGTGCTGCTATCCCTGGAGATAAAGGGACTTGTACAAGGACATACTTTTTACTGGTCAGTAATGGGGAGGACAGATGTTTGGAACCCAATGTTCATTCCCTCCCCTTACTCCTTCACTCTCGCTCTTTGTAAAGATTACATTGTCATGAAGCTTACAGGGGAATTGCTTCTTTGCCACCTGTAGAGTGGAGTTCTCTACCTTGTCATCTGCATCCTACCCTCCCTTCTTAAGTGCTCCCAATGCTTGGGGAGTCAAGTTTGCTCTATGTGGTTGCATGACACATGCAGAACTCTTTCCATTTCTCTAAACAGATACATGTGCCCAGACAGTGAAAACAACAAATCTAGCTTAATTACGACTTGGAACAAACCTTACTAACCCACATACCACATTCAAAGTCAACCACCAGGTCACTGATTTAATTGTCTGAAAGGAAGGAATCACAGGTATTCAGAAACCTTTCCTTCACGATGGACTTATCAGTCTTAGGACTCATTCAACTCTGGGTCTCACTTGAAGGTCCTGAAACATCCTCAGATGTATTTCTTAATTTTGGGCCTGGTGTTCTTCTCTTATCTTCCTGAAAAATCTCTAAAGTTGCCTTTGAATACAAGCTCGAAGGGGAAAAAAAGTTCCATAAAACTATTGGAGCTTTGAATTTACCATAGTACCACATCAAAGACCTTCCTATTTCTATTCTCACCGAGGCTCAAGGCAGGCTACAAGGGATGGGGGCTTCCATGCAACACATGGAGTCAACAGCCCCACTTTTTAAGGGGTTTCCATCTTCAACAGTACTAAGATGTGATGTTACACAGTGGGGAAAAGCTCTAAGGAAACTTGGGGTGTAACCTTTCCAAGAGAGTGTATCAGTTGGTCTATAGAGTCATTTTCAAAGAGGATGGTTTGCTAGAAAATTTTAAATCTGCAAACAAAAGTGGCCTCTCTGCTGAACTCCTAAAATTCTCTGACCTGACAATACCTGAAGGTTTCTAAACTCAGAGCTCTTTTCCCTGCAAGCTATTTGCTCAGCTTTCCTAATAATACCCTACCTGCCTGGCGTCTAGCCAGCCCTGTCTCAGGCAATATGCAAGCTAAACATTTTTTGACTGATTTCAATATTTTCTTATGAGCAACTAGACAGTATTTTATCTAGTGAGTATTACTGATTGCTATAATCTAAACTCTGAGCAAGTGTCTGTAAAGGTAATATTATTAGAATTGACACTCCAGGTGAGAAGCACAGCAATTAACTGAGCCTTAAAGAAGAACAACATATTCTGAAACGTTCATAGGAGTTAGAGTGTGTATATTTTCCCCTCCTTAAAAAAATACTCTACCTCTTACTCCTGATCAATTAGCAAGTCTACTTTAAATGTAAGTCACAGTTAAATTCTCCAGAGAGAAAACTAAAGCACCTGCTTAATAAAATTACTTTTTGTGTGTGAAGCTGTTGTGTCCCTAGGTGGTTTCTAGGCAAGGAAAGTCACCACAGCACTTTTGTTCTTTAGTTAAATAGCAAATAGGTGACCCAGTGATTTTGCTGTGTTCACTGGTATATTTGTTTTTTTTTTTTTTTACATCTGTTTCCCTTGCTTTTGTGTCATGCCTCTGCTTAGCTTTATTGACAAAACAATCTGTACCTAATGTTTAAACAACATCTGTAAAATGCATTATTAAATTATGTTGGAAGAAAAAGCAGAACAATTCCATGAAACCCCCTGACCCCTATTGATTTTTAGATCTCAGAAGTTGAAAGGATAATTTGTGAATGCTTTAACATTTACATCTAAACAAGTACCTTTATTTATAGAATCTTTGATTACTTATAAAAGTATTTGCTACATTATTACCATAACTCAGAAGGAAACTTGACCTTTAACTGTTGCATCTGTTTAATAAAGGAGATCCGAATAATTTTTAAAGAATAAGTTCACATTTTTACCTGCCAGTGGCATAAATCTCTAAGGACAATATGCTTTTTCCTCACTGATAGTAAATGGGAAGTGATGGCTGAATGCTTCATAGTTTTAAAGGCAATAAATGAAGAAAGAAAGATCTGGAATGTGCCCCAATCTGAGATCTGTAGACATAATAGTTCTGAACAGTGTCATACCAGATGGTAGGTGCTATCTGGAAGCATATACATCCTATGGATGGAAGGTGACTTTTCTGTCTATACATATACAATATATATCACATATACTTTTCACCTAAAAACTATATCATCTTCTCAGAGAATAAAACAATAATTATTGAATACCTGGAAAGGATTTGGATAAAAAGTAGTAAAAAAAAAAAAAAAGAAAAAGGAACTGTAAAATATATTCAATGTATCCTAGACCAGCTCTCCACTGAGGGGGATTCTGTGGTATCCAGTATGTATTACATGATCATAAGGCGAAAGTTTTCATCACAGAAACCCCCAGATCTGCAGTACTTATATGAAATATACCAATAGATAAATAGAAAGTTTGTACTTGACTATTCAACACTCAAAATTTTAATACTAGAAAAGCCCAATGTAAGCTATTCAGGAGAGGAAAAAAAGAACCAAGTATTAACTATGTGTATTAAATATTGAAACATGCAAATAATTATCTAGTTCCCAAATTTAAAATAATTGTACTTGTATAAAACAAATGGTCACATATTAATATTGTTTTCTCTGCAATATATCACAATAAGTATTTGTCATAACCAACATATTAATAAAAAAACAAAGAGAAAAACTCACAAATGCTACTGTTTACTATTTTTGAATACACTTATAATTAGGGAACAAAGTAGTAAGAATACATAAATTTATGGTGTGGGCTATTTTTTTTAATGATTATGCTTTAAATCTGTCTACTACCGGATATTAGGTTGAAATATGTAGTCAAGTTTCTTATGAAAATCTTTTTTAGATACGCAGCTATCTCTTATGAACTAAATAATTGATATAAAAATGTTTTTACCAGATTGTTTGCATACTTGCCCTCAATCCTCAAAAACTTTTTGGCATAGACTTAGCCTACATTGTCTCCTCTAATAAATTTCCCATTTCTCATTCCATCCCAAGGCCCAAGTGCCATAAATAATGCTGGTCTTTTTTTTTTTTTTCTTTTTTTTTTTTTTGTCAGTTGTGGGGCTTGAACTCTGGGCCTGGGCGCTGTTCCTGAGCTCTTCAGCTCAAGGCTAGCGCTCAACCACTTGAGCCACAGTGCCATTTCTGGTGGTCTAGTGGTTAATGAAAGATAAGGGTCTCATGGACTTTCCTGCTGGGGATGGCTTTGAACCGTGATCCTCAGATCTCAGCCTCCTGAGTAGCTAGGATTACAGGTGTGGACCACCTGTGCAATGCTGGTCATTTTAAGATTTCTTTTTTCTGTGCTTTTGTTTTGTTTTGTTTTCTGATGAGTACACCAAATCGGAGTCATCGCAATTACTTTTTTTACTCCAAACTTTCTCTTAATCAAATCTGTCTTGTTTTACATTGAAATTCTTCCTTTTCCCCATCTACCTCAATCCCCATCTACCTTTAACCTTAGCTGAGGTAGGTACCATTAATCGCTTATGTCAATGAAAAGGTGTTAAAATGGGCTCCATGAAGGAAAGAAAGTCATTACCACACACCAACTTCATGTCTCATTTTTCAGTGGGAGCTCAGTTCAGCCAGGGTTCCTATGACAAGCTAACAACTAGACATGAATTTATATTTTGACTTACATATCGTGTGCTTCAATACATTATGTTGCTGCCAATAATTATGACTGATCTACACCCAACCTGCCCTTCAGCATTTATGAAACCGCTTCAACAATGACTCACAGTTCACACAAAAATGTACATGTGTGTTAACAAGTTTTACGAAATCCAAGAAGAAAGACATCCATTTATTTTTTTCTTAAGTTGGGCTCAATGAAGTGAAGGCAAAAACTTAAAACACCACTGATGATTTTTAAAAATTATTATTTCTAGAAGGAAATAACAGCAAGATTGATGCCCTCACAGGAATGCATGCTCTCAAATAAACTTCATGTAATTTTTATTATAATAAAGTAAGAAGAAATCTACTCTATAGTTCCACTGGTGGTTAGCTTTCAAATAGGCCATATCTTTGGTTTCAAAATGGTACCATGTGGTTATCCCCACTTTTGTATTGTGTCTCCTACTCATACCCAAACTTTTTTAAAAATTCTATTATTATTATTATTACAAGTATTATTCTATTACAAGTAACTTGAGGGTATGGGTAGAGTTGGGACTGATGAAGGGATAACATTAATCAAGATGAATTGTGCTTATAAGCTGATTTGTAAAATTGAAACTCTTTGTACAATTACTTAAAGATAGTAATTTAAAAAAGAAAATTTGGATGTAAATGAATAAGCCATTAAGATCACATCAAATGTGGTGATGCCATTACTCGCCACACTTCAGGAAAGTGATCAGGTGCAAAGAAACAGCTACTTCTAAGTCCAGAAAGGACAAGGATAGAAAAATCACCTCCTATATAGTGCCCGGTAAGCACCAAATTGCATTTCTCTGCCAAATAACAAAAGGAAAGTGATTTTTCAGTTATAGATCTGTACCTAATTGAATGTCAGCATGAAGCTTGAAGTCTGCATCTATTTTGAAAATTTATTTTATGGAGTTACCACCTTTTTAAAAAAAGGTATTTTCTTCTTCCCTTCTCCTTACAAAAGAAAGAAAGTCAGATTGTGATCATTGATTGATTAAAAGGCCTGCTGATCTCCAGTAGAGATTGTATCTTGCAGGTAGAGAAAGGGTACTTCCAGCTGATACCTCTCGATCCCTGCATTCATAGAAAATAGTCCTTAAGATTGTGGGCCCATGGAAAGCAACTTGTAATTTATTCTCTAGTAACTATGTTTATGAATAGAGTTTGCTAGCAACATCCACAAGAAACAGAGATGGCATATTAGATAGATCACCTGAGCGGCAGCTCTTTAGTGCTCCTTAATTAGAGAGTGCTCGCCCTGCCACTCCTTTACCTTCAAACCAGAACATTTCCCAAGGAAATGCAATGTGTGTAATAGTCTTCATTGTATAAACACTGGCTCATCATTTAAGTTTAAAAACAGTGAGTGAGTTTGGGTAGTCATATAAAGTTGATGGCACTTTTAAGAGTATTTCCCAGAACTTTTGAAAGATGAAGTTCAATATGAGCAGTCTTGAAGATTAAAATACAAATGATATCATACATTCATAACCAGCAAGTAAAAAAAAAATAGGCGAACAAAACACCTTCACAGCAACAGAATTCCCGGTACCACAATTAGATATACTTTGCCTTTGCTGGGTTCCTGATGGCCTACTAAAAGGGCTGCAAAAATTGATCTCTCAGGGCTGTGGTAAGGTCATAGAAACTGATAACCCTTACAAGTAATGCTTATGTGAGTCTGTCTGTGTCTCGCAGATAGTGCACTTTGTAAATTAATCCTCCAAAGGCAAATATATTGTAAGTAGCTTGTTATCTCTAAAATACTAAATTGAAGAATACATGGGATTATATTGACAGAAATTACATTTTCTGTAATGGGGTTTAATATATCTGAAATCTCTCCTAAAGGCTCCCAGGCTCTCTAACAGAGAGGGTCTGTTAATGTAGGTATGATGGACATTGAGAACAAATTTATTCACCAAAATGGATTAAGCCATGTAATCAGAGACTCCGTAATATTAATCTTTGACACTATTGAAGAGAAAGACTTTCTGTCTGTAAACTGGCATTCTCAGTTCACCCTTGTCCAGGCTTTGGTCTTTCCTGGGTTTTACTTCAAAGAGGATAATGTTTTTCCATCATCATATACACTGATCTAAAAATATTAGGACAATTAATTAGATACACTTAGTTTTAGCAGATATTAGATTTCGATACCCTTCAAAAATGACACTAGCTCTGGGTGATTATTGAAACCTGGCTTTAAGCACAATTCACAAAGGGCAATAAATCGTTCTTTCTCAGAGCCTTATTGCTACACTGCTATACATTCAGTCAGAAGATTTTTGGTTGGTTCTTGGTACATAAACTCAGCTTTGCCCCAAATCAGGAATTTAAGAAAGAGTATCACACAATCCTGAGGAACATCCGATTTTTAATTATTTCAAAGTAGAAACATTGATTTTTTTTCAGTATTCTGGGGATAAAAGAAGAGAGAAGGCTATCCTTAAGCGCATATCTCATGGAATTAGAGCTGAGTGGTATCCGGTGCTAGTGGCTCACACCTGAAATCCTAGCTACTCAGGAGGCTAAGAGTTGAGAATCACAGTTTGAAGCCTGCCCGCCAAAGATGAGTCTCTTATCTCCGATTAACCACCAAAAAGCTGGAAGTGAAACTATGGCTCAATTGGTAAAGCACCAGCTTTGAGTAAAAAAAGGGTAAAGGACAGCCCTTAGCCCCTGAGTTCAAGCCCCAGTTCCAGCACAAATAAATAAATATATAAACACATAATTTTTTTAAAAAAAACTTAAAGAAACCTAATATATGATGGTGCATTTTCATGCTTCTTAAAAAATAGAATGGTAACCAATGTTATTGATCAACCTGGAGCGGAAAAAAATGCCAAGATGAGTGACACCTTTTCAGAGTCTTCATGAATATGAATAAAACACACTCTTGTCTTATGCATAGAAGCTGCTCATGCACAAGGGAAGTGGAAGACTACACAATTCTTTCTTTTCCATGCCAGAAAATGTTTTCCCACATGAGTCGATAGTTTCATTTCACCTTTGGATCACCAGGGAAGGCGGCAGCAGCTAGGTGTGGCTTCCTCATACAAAACATTAACAATACTCTCTGTGGGTTTCCAGAAGAAGAAATGGATTGTGTGTCAACAGGTAAACAAATTACTTACCAATTGTTCACTTGAAGGATGGTGAGTCCTGTATCTTGTGCCAACTGCTTTTTCTGTTCTTCAGAAGGATAAGGGTGCTGAAAGAGAACAAAAAGGATATGTGTAGAGCAGGCAATATTTAGGCCATTTTGTCAATAACCTAAGTGCCTAGTCAAGTCTATAATTAAAGGTAAAAATGCTGAGGTGTGTCACTCTTATTAATGGAATACTACATCATCTAATTAATGGCAGTAAAAGACAAGCCAATTACAAAGATTAGTCAAGTGTATAAATAGCTACTTAGGATACTTGCAGAACCTTAATACTGAGTTTAGCCTTAACAAGTTTATTTGTTGCAAGCCCAGAAAGTTGAGTATGATTGTGGCTGTGTTGTATAGGATTAAAATAAAGACAAGCTGGTTTTCACCATCTAAAAGCATACCACCTCAATTTCATAGTTTTATTGAGTTGAAGACTTCTAATGAAGTATTCACACCAACAATCTCAGCTGCAGCCTTCAGTATTTTAGTGTGATATTCTCCTTCCAAAATACCACACTGAAAGTTAAAAGATTAAAATCAGTGTGAGTGTATTTTGTTTAAATTGCTATTTATTTTTTTTCTGTGGTCCAAGGCCAGGGCCCATTCCCTGAGCTTTTTAGCACAAAACCATTCACCACTTGAGCCATAGTTCTATTTTTGATTTTGGGGTGGTTAATTGGAGACGAGTCACAAGGACTTTCCTGTCAGGGTTGGCTTGGAACTTCTACCCTGAGATCTCTTGACTAGCTAGGATTACAGGCATCAATCACTAGTACTTGGCTTAAATCGCTATCAGTTTTAGCTTTTCAGCAAAGTGCAAACAAAATCCAATCAAAGTTGGCTTCCATGTCTGAATGTCCACCTGTGTTGAGATTCTGAACACAGACTGAGATGAAGTCAAAGACCAGCATGCTCTGCATGCTAAGAACAAACACAACTGTGTTCCTCAAGAGGTAGAGTGGATAAAAATTATTACAGAATTCAATTTAAAAATAAATCCATACCTTCTGGTAAGAATATCTAGAATTCCACTGCAATTTGTTTTGGCAAGAACATCTTTTGCTCGATAATCAAGTATATCTGAGGTCAGCTGAGGATGGAATTTCCATCTATGGAGACACTGGCTCCTTTGAAATGTTGCTCTCCTATAAATTCTCCTGAGATAAAATTGTTCTAAGAGTCAGCTCTCTGTTCTATTATGAATAGGAAAGGGCACCCCCCAACCCTCAATTTAACTATCTGTGCCACTGAAACTAAATCCTGGTCTATTGAATACTAATTAACATAGCTTTTAATCTCATTAATAATGTCTGATTAGATGTTGAAAAGACTTGTTAATGACCACTTCAGTGTTCTTATATGTAACTTTAAATATGTTCTATATCAATACACATGGGATACGTTTGGTGGAGAGCAAAGATATATAGCAATTTTCCCTGTAAGCATTGTCTTTGATTGTCACTTAATCAATAAATACACAATTAGAATAAGGCTTTGCTTTCATGGACTATAGTGCCTTTCTCTAAAGAGCTCCAAGTATATTACAGACAGGATGGTAATTAATCCCTATTATATCCCTTTGAGTGACATAAATGGAATCTATCATCCTTTCTGTTTTACAGGTGAGGAAACTAGCTAGAGAAGGATGGCCAGCAGAGACAGGGGACAGTGAGATTTCCTGCTTCCTCTTCCAGCATTGTTGTCTAACTGCGACTGTAGGATGTGACAAATACTTTGTATAATCCACATTAATGTCTCTTGTGCTGCACCTACAGACTGCTGACTGTGGCCAGCAAGATGAACAGCCTTGCCCACCTCTTGCCTTTTCCATACCCTGCTCTCCCTTCAGCCACACAATCTTCTTGGGCTGCCTCTTCCTACCCATCTACCAATTCTAAAATCTTTGCTTTCTTTATTCACCATCCTCAAAGTCCAGACTAACTTAATGGAAATCAGTAAATATTTGTGAAAGAAAGAGAATAGCTATATCATGCACAGACAGTTCTAATCACAGGCAACAGCAAAATGAATAATACAGGTTGTATTTTTTTTTGCAAAGTCCACCAAAAATACAAATAACCCACTTAATACTTTCTTTGCTTCATTCCTAAAAAAGGGAATGTCAATCCATTGTTTTCAAACACAAATCTCATACCAGGCTAAGACCATATTCAACAAATAACTCATGACTATCCTGAGCTAAAAGCTACACTCATTACACTCCTATGTAAAAAAGTAACTCCTATTGTATGAAGGTTTTCTATGCAACTCAAACCAAATGAATCTCTTACTTATCATCCTAAGATCAGAACAGTGAACATCAATTTAATACACAGTACTTCTATATCTACACTAGTTGAAGATTTGTACATATTAATGACCCTGTTAGACTGTATCAATCATGCTACGACATTATTAAACATGCAACTTTGAATAAGGGATAATTTTTCTTTTTTTCTTTTCTTTTTCTTCTTTATTTTATTTTTTGCCAGTTCTGGAGCTTGAAATCTGGGTTTAGGCACTGTCCTTGAGCCACTTTATGTTCAAGGCTAGCACTTTACCACTTGAGCCAGGGCATCACTTCCAGCCTTTTCTGTTTATGTGGTACTGAGGAATCGAACCCAGAGCTTCATGCATGCTAGGTAAGTACTCTACCACTAAGCTACACTCCAAGGCCCATAAGGAATAATTTTTCTAACCATCCATTTTTATCTTCCAGAATTCTAAGATCCACTAAAGTTAAAGATCACTTACTTGAGCAGTTCTTCAAGTGTTACTTAATAAGAATTGTAGGCTGGACCAAGTGTCAGTGGCTTACACCTGTTATCCTATCTACTTAGGAGGCTCAGATTCAGAGGCTAGAAGTTTGTGACAAGCCCTGACAGAATAGTTCATGAGACTCTCTGTCTAAAATAACTAGCAAAAAGCAAGGTTGGAAGTTTGGGTCAAGTGGTAGAACACCAACCAGCCAAGCAAATTCAATGCACTGAGTTAAAATACCAGTATTGCCAAAATATGTAGCTAGATAGCTAGATAGATATATAGATAAAGATTGGTAGATTGGTCTTGAAATATTCAAATTTTAACATTCAAATGTTCACACTATTTACCATATAAAGTTATAGATGTATAAAAGCAATTTTCAATCCATAACTTTTTCTGTAATATGATTGTTACCATACAATTTTCTAAGTTATATGGAAATTCCTTTCTGTGACTTTTTAAATGAATTAATAAATATATCAACAGTCTCTCTTCAGTAGGGTTAGATGAGAACTGCTTTGTTAGTTGTATCTAACCAGAACTAGATAAAAATGAATATTTATGCCATTTATCTTTAGTTACTTTGAAAATTGAGAGTTGTCACAGTAATTTATTTGTCCTGTGTTTTTCAAGAGTATTTTTGCATGCCTGTTTGTGAGCAAGTTTTACATACATTTTATAAAGCAAATGGAATTCACACTTTATGCAAATGGCATTAGAAAAAAATTCTCTTTGGATCATTAAAATTACCTGAGTCATTACTGCTTCAAAGAGCAGTAAGACACTCCTCAAATTTTCAGTTCAAATTCCAGTTGTTTCTTCACATCCTGTAATTTCTGGTTTCATAATTTAAATATCACAAAATGAGAAAGTCTATCTTTTTTTTCCCTCTGTCACTTTTCATATGATCTGATTTTAAGTAATTGGAACAAACTGTGTCTAATTTCATGCAGCATAATTGCTAGACAGCCTCAAGCTATGGAGACCCAGCACTCTGTCTCCATTAAACAATTTTCAGTTGTTTGGGATGTATTTTTTCCATATAGATAAATGAATAAGCCTAGACAAAATTAAACATCACAATAATTCAGCCACTGTTAAGAGGGGGCAAAGGTATCCATAAAATCCCTAAACCTTTGTCTATAGTAGGAAAACTGAATCGTTTTCTTTTTCTCATTCATGGCTCTTGGCTTTGGTTTCCCACAAACTCAATTCCTTTTAATAAAATCAGTAATTACCCAAAATCACATGAAAGCTATGAATTCATGTAGCTATCACACAGTCAGCCAATAATTCACAAAGAAGTGGGCTTCTTTGTTTGTTTGTTTGTTATTGTTGTTTTGTCAGTTGTGGGGCTTGAACTCTGGGTTTGGGCACTATCCCTCAGCTATTCAGCTCAAGGTGAGCGCTCTATAGCTTGAGCCACAACAGCGCCACTTCCAGTTTTCTAGTGGTTTATTGGAGATAAGAGTCTCACAGACTTTCCTGCCCCGGCTGGCTTTGAACCGTGATCCTCAGATCTCAGCTTCCTGAGTAGCTAGGATTATAGGCGTGAGCCACCAGCGCCTGGCAGAAGTGGGCTTTTAAACTAAAATCCAATCTTTTAAATCCTGTGCATCTTTACTAGATAAGCTTTTGGGGACAATATAAGTTACCCCTTTATAGACTTAAAAAAAATAACAACAAATAACCAGCATGCCACAGGCAAGGCTGCCATACCAATACTCAAAGCCCAGTTGCATTTCATCCACAGAAATGGTAAGGCCACACCATGGGCAGAAGCAGATGTCATTTTGCAAGATAAAGTGTCATTTTAGGGAGAAAATGAGAAATTCATTCCAAACCATTGCACTGAAAGGGCCTACGTCCTGGATACCTTTTCCTTCATTGGGCCTAAATGACAAGGACACTAGTTAAGGAAAGATCAGTAGGTTCTTAGGAAGGTAAGACTTATTGCACTGGCTTGATATACCAATCAACCTAATCTCTTTGGGATATCAAAGTAAATTTGACCACAGTCCAACAGACAGTGAGGGAGACCTGCCTTTGTTGTGTACATTAGCCTCATGCCATTATCTCTTAAAAGCTTAATTATTTGCAAACAATTGATCAAGATGGGAATTTGAGAAAGGATAGGCAAGGGCCACTGGGAGACCTGCAAGGCATTAAGAGAGCAAACAAAATTACCTTTAGATCTTACAATAAGAATTAACGATTGGGAGGGGAGAGCTAGGCAATGCAGTAGCTACCAGGGTTCTGTCTGGAGTGTTTCCCATTTGATCTGCATTAACACCTCAGGAATGAGTGAAAGCCATAAAACAGTGATTATGTATGGGCAAAGCTGACCCTCCCTGCCAGCATTAAACCTACACACGTGCATGGAGCTGTATTTGCTGGGGAGAGGAGAGATGCTAGAGTCTAAAGAAAAAAAAAATCAGTGGTGGTTTGTGGGCAGTGGAACCCAAGCTACAGGGAATTGACCATCATGTCAATAATCAACGCCCTGACTTTCAAACTGCCACTCTTTGTGTGTTCCTTGGATCTCCAAGTTACAGCCCAGTATAGAGTCACACTTCCTTTATAACCCCAGCAAGGCGTCAGAGGATCTTATACTTTAGGGTATGTCTGAAAATAACCTATGTAAAAGTTAACTCTGAACTGTCACTTTTACCAGCCACAACACATAAAAGGTGACAGACTAAAACTGGCAGCTTTCTAAAGAAAGTTATCTCAACACAGTTCCACTCTTCTTCATTGAAGCTGGCCTGGGTAAGGAGGTACTGATATTGATTGCTATTCATGATTAAACAACCAAGCAGACTTCTTCAGTTGAGCATCAATGGGAAAGGAGGAACTCTACAGTATACACAGAGGGAAAATGTCCAGCCCGCTATCTTAATGACATCCTAGACCAAATGGACTACTTTCGTGAAAACACCCACCCTTAGCTGTAAATGTCCATGCCAAGACAGTGATGAACTTTATCTTATCTGCCCTGGTAAGCAAGTTCCAATAATGTCCCCTCCCTCACAGCCTGGCCCACTCTAACAGTCCATTGTAATGGCAGCAGAAAATTTGAAAATAATCCTGTACAGAGCTTGCTGGTAAGATAATAGATGGCTATGCTGCCCCTTCTCAAGCCAAAGATTAGTAATTTCTTGTGACACAGAAAGGTTTCTAGACTGAAACTGCAAAACAGCTATAACAAAGCAATAGAAGTAGAAGCAATTTTCAAGCAAAATGTTACATGCTATACTTTAAAAGGTATGGGAATAGGTAGCGGAGGAGCCGATCTAACAGAGGAATTATGGCAACTGTCCAATCTCAGCCTTATCAAGGCAGTGTTGTGTGGCTGGGCTAAATATGTTGGAAGAACAATTTCAGAACTTCTTTCATCCTTTTTTTTTTTCCTCCAGCCCTATGCCTCCTCCACAGCTAAGTTTAATGCATTAATATAAGTTGACCTTGAGCTAAACTCTGGTATGTGATGGAGAGATACTCCCTTTCAAGAAAAAAGGAGGGAAAAAAAATCTACCGCGTGGCTTTTAACCATTAGGTTTCTGTGCTTTATGAAAAACTTCCTGAGTTTGTAATCACTAACCAAATACGATGGCTCTAAATTGAAATCACCTGAGCTCTAAGAAAATAAGGAGACATTTGATCAACAAATATATTTATATTTATTTAATCTAATATTTGTGCCTATGAAAAGTTCTCTCATTTTAAATAAGCTCGCAGCCATTTTCTCCTTATGTGCTGACTATGAATAGCTTACACTGTGACAATTACATTGATCTAGGATACTTTTTTCCCCTTAAAAAAATCTATAATGCTTCCCTATTGTCTTTCAGCTTTATGAATTAGTTTTACTGTTTCAGTGAATGCTTTTTTGTCTCCTGACTGCACATTATCAAAGAGACACTTTGTGCCTCGCATTTGCATTACAAAAGCAGTGCACGGTGCAGGGGAGGAACATAGCCTGAATGCATAGTAGTTGGGTCCTGCATCCTCACACATGTCAGAAGCAAAAGAAGGAAGGCAGCCGTGGCTAAGAAGCCAAAAATGTTTGGAGCATCATCAGTGAAGTCATGGAATTTCGACCTGTTTTCTTAATTCTCCGTCAACACCCCCATCCTCACCCCTGCCCAGATTGCCTCATTGTTCAGACTAAATGTGCTGCCTTTATTCTTTAGCACTTGCTGTCTCTGAGGACTAGTGTAGTCATTGTGCAGACAACCCTTCTGACTTCTTGTATACCCAGCAGCATTATAAAAAGTTGCCAATGGAAGGTGTGCAAGTAGGAAAGTCTGGTAGGAATCTATAAACTTGATCTTATCCCCAGGAAAATGACAGAGGTGTGGAAGGAAAAGTGGAATGCTGGGTAATATTTCATCACAATCTTCGCTTTTTTGTACTAATGAGAACATATTTATAATGTACAGTCAGAAAAACATTGTTTTATAGCCGATTATAAGAGTCCAGTGTCAAAATGCCCTTTCTGCTTTGCTTATCTAGTCTTTTAATATCCTCTGAATATAAAATAAATACAAAGGATTACGAAATCCTTTAATAAAAGACAGATACTTACATTAAAGAAATTCATAGTGCTTTCCACTCAGAATTGTTTATGGTTTCTTACATTTTCAATGTATTTTTTCTTTAGCTCTGCATATACATTACAGAAGCATTTTGAAACA
>NW_027206213.1:3225088-3302588 GCF_024711535.1 Dipodomys merriami
AAAAAGAAAAAAAACTAAAATTTTTAAGTTCTTTCAGTGAGATTACTTTTAGCTTTATGAATCTTCTTAGCAACCCCTATCTTCTTAAGTAACCCCTTTCTTACTCCTTAAAGCACTTACTGATTTGAATTCACCATCTCCAAAGTAGATTACAGAAGAGAGAAGAGTCTTAGTCAAAATTTGGACATATCCCCAGCATTTGTTTCTCTACTTCTGCTTTGCTATAAAACTCAGTCTAACTGGATCTATTTCTGTGAGGTTATTACAGATTGTTCATGGAACCTCTCAGATTAATGGGAGAAAGAGCTGAACCAGTTAATTGCCAGTAAGGTTACCAGGTAAGGATGGCAGAAAGAAAGGAATTCAATCAAAAAGATAACTTAACAGTACCAGTGACTCATGCCTGTAATCATAGCTAGTCAAGAGTCTGAGATCTGAGAATCACAGTTCAAAACCAGCCCAAGCAGGAAGTCCATAAAATTCTTGTCTCCAATAAACCACCCTGCCCCCCGCCAAAAAATAAAATAAAGGCCAGAAGTAAAACTCTAGCTCAAGTGGCAAAGTACAAAAGAAGCTCGGGATAGTCTCCCAGGCCCTGAGTTCAAGTTTCGCGACAGGCACACACGTGCCTCACACATTCTCTCTCTCTCTCTCTCTCTCTCTCTCTCTCTCTCTCTCTCTCTCACACACACACACACACACACACACACACATACACACTTAAGGCTCATCTAGGCCTTGTTCTTTTTGTTGTTATTTGTTCATTTTTTAGGCTTTGAGTATGGGTGATCTCTTGTATTTCTACAACATTTTGAATTTTCAAAAAGATTTTATTATATTTTACCAAGTTTGAACCACAAAATTAGCTAGTGAGGTTAGCAGGATATGCAATGTCCTCATTCTATAGGAGCAAAACAAAACTCAGACTAGACACATAGCACATGGTGTAGGGTTGTAGGGCCTGGACACTGGCCCTGAGGCCTGGATCCCTGGCTTCTCACTTCTCAATCCAGCTCTCTTTACACTTTACTGAAGCTCAAAGTTTATCTTGTTAATGATAAAGTAAAAAGCTGTCGCTACATCTGTCAGAAACCTACTGTGAAGACTCAGCCTCTGTGTTAAGGTACAAGCATGTGTTGCCCTAGGCCAGGATGAAACAAAGAACTAAAACTAGAGCCAACAAAGCAGAACACTTTTCAAATGGACTGTCAACATTTCTAACTCCATTTGTATAACTAATCTAACTAGTGATGCTAAGAAGTTTATATAATGACATTTACCCTTCTAAAACAAGTATGGGAAAGAAACGTCTTTCCCCAATAACTGGTAACTTTGGGCCTCTTTAAAATAACTGGAAATAGTCTTGTGCTATTCAGTGTGTTTTTCTTTCCCATTTCATTAGTGATATAGAGTGCTAATTATATATAAGAGGGGCTTAATTTCCCCCTCCCCCAGTCATTTGCTAAGAGAATTCAGGCCTGTGTTCACAGTCAGGAGAGTGACCATTAACTCCCTTCATGCTTCGGTGGTGGAGTTACACATTTACAAATGGCAAATCTTAAAGGACAGCATTTGAAGACAGACTGCCTTAAAGAAATGCAGTTAGGTGCAGCAAGTTAGATCCACAGGAATTATACAACTCTAAGCAAAACTTCCTCACATCAGGAAAATGATAGTAATGAATATGGTCACTGTCAAATGAGAAAACCTAGGTAAAAATCCATATAGCACAGTGCCTGGCTTATATTTAGTACTTAATAAATAGTAGCTGCATTTAAAAGGATTCTTAAGGTCAGTTAAATATACTAAATAGAGTTAACATTTTGCTGGGAAAGGATATGACTAGGTAATTGTGATTTTTTTTCACTTGTATTCAGTTTAGTTAACTATTTTTTTGGCCTCATTCTTTCTCTTCTAAGACATCTAGATAGGGTGGGATTCCTGGGTATGCTACTATCTCAGTAATATAGGGCCCCCCACTTAGAAGGCTCCATGTTTATCTTCATGGACTACTGTCAGCATCTGGCATAATTTTTGTAAAGAAAAGTTCTGCACAACTTATGTGAAGAATTTACACATTTTCTACAAATTCTGTAGCAGGACCTGCTCCTCAATGGCATGTAGGAGAGATATTTTCCTTTTCTTTCTTTCTTTCCTTTCTTTCTTTCTTCTCTTTCTTTTTCTTTCTTTCTTCCTTCCTTCCTTCCTTTCTTTCTTTCTCTTTTTCTTTTCTTTTCCTTCTTTCTCTCTTGCCCTTCCCTCTTTCCTTCCTTCCTTCTTTCCTTTCTTTCTTTGTGTGCCAGTACTAGGCTTCAACTCAGGGTTTAGGTTCTGACCCTTGGCTTTTTCATTCAAGGCTGGTGCTCTATCACTTGATGCACACCTTCACTTCAGTATTTTTTGCTGGTTAATTAGATGTGAACCACAAGGCCTTTTCTGCCCAGGCTAGCTTTGAACTTTGGTCCTTAGGTCATAGCCTAAGTAGTTATGATTACAAGTGTGAGCCATCAGAGCCTTGCTGGGTATACGTTTTCTTGTCTAATGTTTTCTCTCCAGCTACAACTTCTCGAGTTTACTTATGCTCCAGAGAAGTAAATAAATAATTACTATCTTCTTACCAAATAGAAGCATGTAAAAAGAGAAAAACACAGGAAGAGTATGATAGAGGAGGTATCGATGTACTCAGGCCTCAGACAGATGAATCAGGACACTTAAATGACCCTGCAGCTGCCTTCAGGGGTCACACATTGCTGTGAGTGCCTACATCACCCTAGGGGACTGACTAAGGCATTGAGAAAATTTTCCACATTATAAAGTCCATGAGGAAAAGGAATTCCTAGTGGGTATTCCTCAAGGTGTGAGGCTCCTTCTGGCTCACTGGACTTGGGGGGTGTTGAGTGCCTTTGTCTTTTGGTGGCTGGAAGTCAGAAGTGGCAGTTCGCCCACCTTCTTGGCAGGGGATGAGTACCACATTTGGCAGAAAAGTATGCTCTCGAGAAAAGGGAGCAGAGAATCTTTTGGCCTGGACTCCAACGAGGCTAGATCAAGAGTGAGAATTCACCCTGGCATGCCAACAAAATGCCACTGTAATTAAAAACAAACCTTTGGAAATAAATATTTGGAAACCATTCTAACACATTCACAATATGAACTCATCAATAGTTATAATTAATTTATTTAGTGGCAGGACTTTTGGGGGTGGGAGAGATGTTCTCCTTTTATTATTGTTTTATTGTTTAGTATTACTCTGTGTGTGTGTGTGTGTGTGTGTGTGTGTGTGTGTGCTCCACTACTAGAGCTTGAACTTAGTGCCTAAATGTTGTCTCTTAATTTTTTTTTACTCAAGGCTGGCACTCTACCAATTAAGTCACAACTCAACTTCTGGCTTTTTGGTAGTTAATTAGAGATGAATCTCACAGACTTTCCTGCCTAGGCTGGCTTTGAACCACAATCTTCAGATCTCAGCTTCCTGAGTAGCTAGAATTACAAACATGAGCAACTAGCACCTGGCTATTTGAACTCTCTTAGACAGATTGCTATTTTTTCTTAAAGAAGGTTCAGGTAAATATACAAATAAGGCAAAGACAGAAATGCATGCATAAGTAAGTAAAAGAGAGAAAATACATGTAATATTACGAAGTTTCAGAAACTTAAGCACAATTGGATTCTACATATCCCATCAAACCTCCTAAAATGACAGCATCTATTTTTTTAAAAAGGCAAAATTCAATCATCTTGATGTCAAATGATAAACTCAGCTATTATATGTGTATGTTTTGTTTGATGACTTCATTTATTTTAGTAACAAAATAAAACTAAGTTTTACAGATAAAAACTTTTTTAATTGCTTCAATGAAACAGATTTTTTTTTAAATCTGTGATATTAACCAATATGTGGTAATGGATGTTTTGAAGGGCTTCTGTTTTAGAATATTCTATGCAGGAGAAACTTATAACAAATCGCTTAAATAGGGATACAGGTGGACCCATTGCAACAATGAGATGTACAAGTCGTTATGTTGCAAAACAAACTTTACAACTTTGGTGCAGGGAGGGGGGGCGGGGAGGATTGGGGGGGGGAGCATGGGAAAGGATGGGAAAGGAAAACAAAGGAGGAGGCTACAATGCTTGATAAGAAATGTACTCATTATCTTGCCCATGTAATTGTAACCCCTCTGTACAGTATTTTCACAATAAAAAAAAAAAAGAAACTTATACTGAGTAAGCATCACTGAAGTATTTACCTCTATTTTAAGGCACTATTGGAATAAGTGTCAGAGTACCCTGAAATTGTTCTGTTTCTTTTCTTGGAAAGGATGTATGTTCAGTAAAGTATTCACAGGATTAACTCACTAAAGATTTATTATAAGTGAGATAGGAAAGTGCTGTTCATGTGATTTCAAGAATAAGAAATCTGCCTACAGCATTTAATATTTTTATTGAGACTCAGAAAAATAAACCATAGCGTGTAACTTCAGTTTAATTCTTGTTTGATTTCTTCATTTTGCTGGCTTTCTATGGTGAATCAGGACATCAAAAACTCATTAAAATGAATTCCCATAGAACAAAAGGAATACACCTCCTTAGGACTTCCCTAGCTGCCACCCAGACTTCCTCATTTACTCAGAATGTAGAGCTAGTTGGGAGAAGGGGGGGGGAAAGGATATTATGAAAAAGGACATTTTGCTCCCTGAAAACTTAGATGAGACACTACCAACTCAAAGCTGCATTAGTCTATTTTTGTTTTGTTTTTGTTTCACTCAGAGTCAACCTACCAGATTCTAGTATGTGACAGACAGAACCTGGCAGCTACACATAGGATGTCTAGTGACTTTGCAGACACTATCTTGGCCCACGATGGCAGTTCATGATTAATGGCTGCATTATCCTGGACCCTGCTGCATCCAGGCCTGGGGTCTGATCCTGACACCAGGGCCTTCATCCGCAGCCAATCAGCAGATATAAGCACACAGGCCTTGTCAGGTTGACATATCATTCCTTCGACACTGTCAGCGAGTATTAATGTTCAATTATCTGTCCTAGAAATGACCCTCGCCTTTATGCATTGTGTAACGGGGAGCATGGCACTCTGGTAATCCCAAAGACAAGGGCAGAAATGTCCTCAGTCAACCCGCCACAGAGAACTCGCTTCCCAAATGTGGTTATGACATTGCTTTGTAGTACAAATACATTTTTAATTCTTTTTCATAGATTCATTTGATGGTCCCTTGAGCTATTTATTTGTTGGCTTTCTAGTTTCGCTATTTTCCTTTTCAGACGCTAGGGTATCAGTAGGCCTAGATGGCTAAACAGATAATTGAGTCACCCAGTGACTCAATGATCACACTAGTCAATTGGCCTTTATGTATGACAATGAGCTGTTTGCTGGGTGTCTTTTTATTTCATCAAAGCAGATGTATGTCATTTACCATCAAACCAAAGGGAGAATAGTAGACTCTTCAAGAGTGGTGTCAAGATTAATGCAACTTCAACTTGTGAAGCTAAAGAGACCTGTCCCAGCCAGGCACTGTTGCTCTCATTGCCAAATGAAGCTTCAGGCAGAAGGTATATCTCAAAAAGTATACCTGAGATTGTATGCCTATTAACTTGAACAGTTACACAAATATTTTCTAATGATGTATGGATTGGTTCTAATTACATTTAAATTCACTTGTTCTCTGAGATATCATGGCAAGAAAAAAAATTTATCTTAGCAGACAGCTGCATGTACAGGGTTTTTGTTGAACTCACACGCAAAGGTTATCAATAACAAGTTTGCAAACTTCTCATACGACCAGCACTGAAAGATAATGTACAGTAATTGTATGATAACTTCCTACCAAACTGAGATAAGTCTTTTAATGCAATCTCAAGTTCACCAACCTATGTATAACAGTGCATATGTAAGTGGCTCAGGTTGAGGCGCAGTGAATTTTCCCCATGACACTAATTTTAAGGGATAGAAAAAAAATGCAATGACTTTCCTTTGAAAACCACTAATTTAGAACCCATCATTTATTTCACTTTTATTTTTTTCTGTTGTCAGTACTAAGCTTTAAACTTCAGGTTTTGCAATCTTCTACTTGAGTTACTTGAGTTAATACTTCTGGCCTATTGGTGGTTAATACTTCTGGCCTATTGGTGGTTAACTAGAGATAAGAGTCTCACAGACTTTCCTGCCTGGGCTGGCTTCAAACTGCAGTCCTCTTATTTCAGCCTCCTGGGGGCTAGCTAGTGCATGGAGTCACCTTCATTTTTAATGTGAAAAAGCAGTTGACTATGGAATTTGCTTGATAAAAGTCTAGCCAGTCCTTGGGCCTAGTATGGCATCTAGCACTAATTCTATATGAATTCCTCACCACACGGTGAATCTTTTTCATCACCTCTTTACTTTCTGCCCTACCTACTGCATTCCCAACAACTTTTCCCATGTCTTTCATTTTCCTTCAGCTCCTCACTTGACTTCTTGGACATGTGTAAGCTGGTGTTTCCTCTGGTCTATTAAAGGTCCGCGACAAGAACAGTACCTTTCTCCATCTCTAAATTTCTCTCCATTTACCTTCCTCTCCTGGCACACACTGATTACTAGGTTCTCATTCTGAGATGCTATCTCATTTCCATGCCCACTTGCATCCTTCATCCTACCCTTGATGGTTGTCCATTAATCAGTCCTTCTAGACTTTTCATCTTCAAAGATTCCTTCTCTCTTACCGAAGTAATTATACTGTGCATTAACAAGTTGCCAGAAACAGTTGCCAGCAGCAATTCTATGGAAGATAGCTGAATTCAATTCTAATGTATCATCATATTCACATCTCCCTCCTAGTAAATATTGAGAACAGAAATTAGGACCAGCTATAGTGGTTCATTCCTATAATCCCATCACTCTGGAGGCTGAGTCAGGAGGACTTCAAGTTTGGCTACCCAGTGAGTTCTGTCTCCAAACAAACAAGACATCCTCCCCCCAGAAATCTCCCCAAAGTAAGAGCATTTCCTTCTCATTACTAGTTGCCTAAAGTTCCTTCCCAAACTATAACCAAACTTATGATACTGCGGATTGAACCCAGGACCATATGCTTGCTATCAAGTGCTTTACGACTTGAGCCATCCCAGCCCCAGCCCTATCTCTAAGTTTTAAGTGTATCTTACTTACTCGTGTGATTACCAAAGTATGTCTTCACTGCTGCTACTGTAGCAGCATCTTTACATCTCCTAATATAATTTCTTCCTTCTCCAAATCCCAAAACAGCTCTTTCAGAGGTCACTCACAATATTCTAATTCTACCTCATGATCTTTCCTAGCCCTTGTACTTTACAAAACTCCCAGGGTTTGGTCACTACTGTTTTTGAAACTTTCCTCCTTCATTTGGTCAATACATACTAACAACCATCCATAATCCAGCTCTGAAGACACAGAGATGGAAGATTAGATCCTGGCTTCTCCACAGGGAGGCAGCTCATAAATACACAGATAAGATTTGACCTGAGTCTCATCAAGGGGTTATGGGTCTGGTGGCAGGGGCCACTTCCTCTCTCCTGGGGGGGACCAGGAATGGTTTCCCCAAGCAGTGACAGTTAAGATAAGATATGAAGGTTGAGGAAGAAAGTGTCAAGTGGAGAAGGGGTTACAGAGGTGAAGCACCCCACACAAGGGAACAGCATAAGAAGGGCACAGAATCCAACAACACACAGCCCCTCCGTGGGCTACATACGGTGTGGGGAGACTGTAAGGGAGGGACAGGAGTGAAGCCAGGCCTGTCAGTGAGCTGAGGTCTCACCTCAGAGGGTCCTCACACAACATGCCAAGAATATTTGGCTTTCAGCTAAACAGAGAGGAAGACTTGGTTAAGTTTCATTTGGGGCGGGGAGAGGGGGGGTATAACTCCTGTAATAGCAAAACAAAGGATAATATTAGAGGCAGGGAGGCTGAGGTGAAACTGAGAAAGCAAAAGATTTGGTGCTGGTGGCTCATGCCTGTAATGCTAACTACTCAAGAAGCAGAGTTCTGAGGATCATAATTCAAAGCCAACCCAGGCAGGAAAGGCCACAAGATGCATATCTCCAAGTAGCCTCGGAAAAAGCTAGAACTGTAGTAGAGCATAAAGGCTTAGGGACAGTGCCCAGGCCCTGAGTTCAAGCCTCAGAACTTGTTTGTATCACACACACACACACACACACACACACACACAAACACAAACACACACACACATCGCACAAGACTTGGAGGCCTGGACTAAGCCCTGGTTTTAGTGGGAATGGACGTACAGAGAGATGTTTCAGAGGAAGGAGTGTTATGACTCCAGGAGTGCATGACTACCTGTGAAGGAAGAAAGGGAACCTTCAGGATGAACCCCAAGGTCTGGCTCTAGCCCCCACCTCTACAAGTGATGCCCTGAACTAACATGAGAATAGGGAGCAGGTCTGGGACTATGATGGATTCAATTTGGGAAGAGATGTCCGGCTTTCCTAACATTGCCTCTTCCTTACTAGAATATTATTGAATGGAACTGAAAGGGACCTCTACCATCACTTTTCCCACCTCTACTTTTGCCAGAAGATCTGCTTACTTATTCCTCTTATCTCTTTCTCTAGGTTACTCCAGGTAGCCTTCAAAAGTAGGCATCACTTTGCAAAAATCTTGATCTCTTTTTCTTTCTCAAAACTCTCGGATCCATGACTTCATACACATTGCTAGTTTCACGAGTGGTAGCTGCATGAATGCTTCCATTTATGAGGTGCTAGATTCACTTCCTAGGTATATTGATTTCCCAGCCACCCATTTGGCTACAGCCTTGCTACCTGAACTAGTGTGGCTGTCCCCTGTTCCCTAACTGCTCTCTCACTCAAAGCTTTCTGTCAATGCAACCATCAATAGACTCATTGCACCTTCAAAGATCTTAGGAACTCCTAGTGTGCATGGGAAAACTTTAGTGGCTCCGTTACATTGCAATTCCAAAGAGCAAAGAGCTTAGCCATAATTTATGGTGCGGAAAGAAAGATATCAAGAGAGCCTTTTTTTTTTAATCTTTCCTGCTTTGTGGTTGAATTAGGCCATCACATTGTGAGGATAACTCCAGCCATATCACCACAAACTAAATATGTGTGTGTGTGTGTATGTGTGTGTGTGTGTGTGTGTGTGTGCATAATTGATTTCTATACAACAGACCAGCATTCATTCTACTGCCTATATAACTTCTCTTCCCTCCATACTCATACAAATACAAACTTGTTCTTATTGTCATATAGGTTGCAGGGTCCCAGAGACATCTAGGAACATGGGACCTATACAGAGAGCCACGGCTCTAGCTGACCACAGAGCTGTGGTGTTCACTGTTGAGAAACCGTGGTAAAGTCAGGGCCCCAATGAGATCATGTGGATTTCAGCTTCCATTCTCATCAGTCAACTGTGTATGCAAGGCAATTTCAGGAACAGTAAGAAGTCATAATTTTACATGTCAGGTTATGGAAGTGGAGAGTCAAAGAAGCTGAAAGTTATGGCTCTGAATTTTTTTTTCCAATCTATACTTCATTGTACACTAAGATTTCTGTTAGATCTTTAAGCTTTTTCTGGCCTACTCCTTTTATCTGTAAAATGAAAAAATAATTATTCGGTACAAAGTTGCATGCAAATTAACCATGTAATAATAATTAATAGCTTATGCCAATGCCAATCAAATGGATTACTTACTTATAGAATGATTTTTTTTTCTTGTGCTGGTACATGTTCTCATTTTGCATTTTCTACTCAAGGCTGTCACTCTACTACTTGAGCCATATCTACTTCCAGGTTTTTGCTGGTTTTTGAAAATAAGAATCTTTCAGACTTTTCTTCCCTGGCTGGCTTCAAACTGTGATCCTCAGATCTCAACCTCCTGGTTAACAATTCAAATGTACATGTTATTTCACACAAGCAGAATTGACCATTTGCTCCCTCAGCACCTCTTGAGAAGTCAAGTGATGAATGTTGCTCAGATCTCATGGTTTTCCAGTCCAATATGAACACCTTTCAGAGTCTTAGGTGCCTGTCATTTTGATAATTGATAATATTTTCACTTCAAGATATGGACTCAATGGGGAAAGTAAATTAATTGACTGGACTAAATCTCTTGCCAATCCTTCTGATACATATCAACTCATTTCTTCCACGTGTTCCTCACTCTTTGCAAGAGAGAACAGAAATACACATACACACACACACACACACACACACACACACACACACACACACACTGGTAAAATTGATGCCTTTATTTTATTTTTATTAGCCAATTAAAATACTTGGTTTTTTATCACAATTCTTTATGGAAATCTGGTTCTCCTTCCATCTATCCACAATAAATTATAAATGCCCACCCCCCCCAAAGAAAGGATACCCACAATGCTGTCAAATGTATGCCTCTCCCTAATTTCTGTGTCTAGGTCCCATGGCTTGCCCTGAGAGAAAGCACACAGGAGAACTCAGATACTGTATTTCAAATGGAGATTTTATGTAAGCTTATTTTTATAGTGATTCCAAGAGTAGCTGCTCTGCTTTTTATCTATGCAAACTGGAAATAAAGTAGGCACCCTGCCAGCTCCCTGACAGCAGGCCAGACCCGGGCTGCCATGGGTGACTCGTACAATGACATCTAAGGGGTCCAGAAAAGAACCCTGACTAATGGCTTTCGGATTCCTCATGACCTTTGATCCTCAATGACTTGGACCAAAATAAATGACCTAATTTCAAGAAACTGCATCCACTATTTGAACTCTAATGAGTGAGAGAATTTACCTGCTCACTAGTGATTAATAGATATGCACTAGTTATCATAATTCCTTAGATCTTAGCCAAACTAGAGGGAATATTGTTTTCAGATGTGCACTTCTGAAAACAAATTTGCTTTCCAGGATGCTGCAAAGTTTGAGAATGACAGTAACCACAGCAGACACAACACACAACAGCCGAAACACAAAAGGTTTTCCCAGAGTGGGTGTGGCTGGTGGGAAGTACTAGAATCACATTTGTCTCTCTATCACATGTACACATCACTTTAGTACTTTCCAATGCTATTATAACTTGCTGACAAAAGCTACTACATTTCCAGGCCAGAGAAGGACTTTGGGACCTCTCAAAGGATACACACACATCGCTTTATGCCATAATAATGTCTATGTTGGCAAATTATATCCAGAACACTGAGGCTAGATGTGGTGAATGACACCCTTGTCTGTATCGCTCAACTTGAACATCCAAATGCACTCTCAACTAGCCTGGAAGAAATAGTCTATACTTCTGTATTGCATATTTAGCCTACTAGAGGCCCAGAGATTCAATGAAAATACTTTGATATTCAAAAGGGAGGTCTTATACATTACAACAGCAATGGTAACAACTGAAAATTGACAAAGGAAAAACAAAACACTAGACGGGAATAATGATAATGATTATGTCTTAAAGTCAGAAGTAGGGACCAAGAGTATAAGAATCAAAGGTAAAGAGAAACAATCATCTTCCTATTTAAAAGTTGTTATCTTCCTTGTATTACTTGTATATTTGATAGGTGAAGTGTGGTCTATAGATCCAAAGCATCAACATTACTGGGAGATCCTGAGAAACCCAGAATTTCAGGTTCCAGCCTCTCTGAAACAGAACTTCATTGAAAATAATCTCCCCACATAATCTGAATGCATATGCAAGTTCAGGGGGTCATTGCTTTTAAAAAAGCCAAAGAATCATCAATTCTGTCATAATTTCTCTGTTCTGATTTTTTTTCAGAGAGTAGATTTTGGTTCTTTTAAAGTTACTCTTCATACCTCCCATAAATCTCCAACCATACCCATTGTTAAACCTCCTGATACACATGCAGAAGTGTTGTGAATTTAAGTGCTAGGTGGTAGGAAAATAAAAATCAAGAAAGTATCTTTTATTCAGGAACTGAATAATCATTCTGCTTCTCCATCTCCTTAACTGGGCAATATTTCCAATGATTGATTGGAATATCATGTTTACATACAGATTTTTCAATACCCAGAAACTGCCTGCTTGATCCTGGGTATAGAAGGAAGTTGAGTGATTATCTTCTGAGTTCAGACAGCACAAGAAGATAAACAGGATGCTTCAAGTCAGCTCAACTCCTCTCCAACCAAGGGCCTTCTCTTCCCAAATTACCAAGATATGATATCAACCCTCTAGCTTATTTTGGGTGTGAAACTCTGCTTTTTTCCCCTCTAACACATGATCTTGCCTCCATTCTCTTTCTGTCTCTACTAGTCAACAAGCCAATATGATGGCTACATTTAGTTTTTGTTAAATTTTAAGTGGTTGTACAAAGGAGTTGTCATTCAACAAGTCAGATTAATAATACAATGCATCTTGATCAATGTCACCCCCTCTCATCATTCTCCACCAGCGTTCCCAATAACATCCTTCCATTTAAATTATTTCTCTTGATGTTTGTAATGGATTTTTCAAAATGTGAACAATGGATGGGAAAACAACACTTCAGTGTTACCAATAGGCCTGTCTTCTTGTTCTTGGAGGCTAATTTCTACCACTTACAATACTAGAGTAATACTTATACTCCACCCACTGCGACAGCCAACCTTTGTGACATGTTACTCCTGTTAGTTCAAATGTAAAATACAACATGTGCAGTCCTAGAGATTAAGTGAATTATAGTGCCACATTTGAATGCTATTTTAGATTTTTCCAAAGGCTCTGAGCATCTACGCCTTAATTAAATTTAATTTGGTTTTCCACAAAGAGTGCTATTGAACATATTCACTTCGCCATTCACATAAGCTCAAAATACATCATCTTCATCTCCCAACTACAGCCTTATGAAGATGTTTCCATGCGGGAACATTCCAACCTGATTTATGGTGCTATTGCAACAACTAAGTAACTAATCTTCCAGTATAAATGTACCACATAAGAACAACCTAACTGAGACATATAAATTCCACATATACTTAAAAATATTATTGTGTGTAATTTAATATAGCAGAATGTTTCTGAGCCTACCACCTTCCATGCAAAAGCAGTTTTTCAAGCATTAATACCTAAATGGGTCATAGACAGCACATCTGTCATTCTGTCCTGAAGTCTATGAAGCAAAACCAAGACTATGCTGGCCTATTGATTTTTCTAGCATTTGCTTTAATTTACTTAACCATTGAGAAATCCATCAGTACATAAAGGGCAACTGTCCATTACTGCCTCATTTGCAGACATTTCTTCCCCTCATTTTTGGGTTTTTTGGGTAAATATTTCCCTTAAATTGCTATGTGTTTACAGTGTAAAAACGAATTAGGAAAGTGCTCGCACCTGTTTCTGTTCGGTAACGGCTGCACTGAGGTATATGTAACGTGCTTAAAGATAGAATAAATATCTAGACATTATTACATCTCTGTGCAAAGGGTGGTAAATTAGATCCTAATTACATTAACAGGGACTCTGCCTCCCAGCTTAAATTTTACATGAGCACTCTGCTTAAAAAAAAAAAAAGAAAGAAAAAAATCCACAAGCTCTGCTGTGGTTTCTTTATGAGCTGGTGATTACAGCTACTTCCTATGCGGTCACTAAATATTCTGTTTACAAATAAATGAAGAAGCTTTGAGCCAACTTGCCAGGGTAATAATCTATTTCTTTTTTTTTGTGCCCCCCTCCTTCTTCCTAACAAACCCTCACCACATATGCATGGCAACAATCAGGAGCCCTGGCTTCATCTAATTACTCCATCACATAATTTCACAAATTGCTTTGTCACTAGGGAGCCAAGTGCAAAACACGCTCACAGTGGGATTTCAGGCAGCAGCTTTCATTTACTACTCATTCCTTGTTAAATTAAACACAAAAACACCAGTTGTGTGAAAGAAGTCAAAAAGAATGCTCGCAAATGAGCCAGACCCGTAGATCTCCTATTCACCATTTTACCAAATGCATGGTTGGCCATAGGCAACTATAACAAGAAGATCCTTTTGCCTTACCCGGTCTTATTTCAATGTCACTGCTACAATCTACCCTCAGCCAAAAGGCTAAGAAGAAATGGGCTTCCCTAGGAACTACACACCATCATCTATCAACAGGAAATGCGAGTTTATAGAATGAAAAAAAAAAAAAAAGAAAAACCTGTGATACTCTCCAGCCCCTCTCTTCTAGCCCCTTTGTGCTGGGTGAAATGCCTGTCCCAGATTCTCACAGAAGCACATATATCAGCATTAGAAGAATCAGACTAAGTCCTTTGAAGGTATAAACAGTGTGCCTTGTTGCTATTCTGGCTAGAAAGTAGGAACCAAAATTCCAGCAATCTTTAAGAGTTCTCAAATGAAAAGATCAGCAGTTACGTCTGTGAAGTATTCAGTGCTTCCCTTTTTAAGTATTAATGCTGCCCATGTTTCTGAAACACATCAAGATAAATGCTCACCCAGGGCAGTGCGGATGTGGGTGGAAGGAAAAGGGTGTTCAGCGAGTGACATGACTAGAGGGAGTGAACCTGAGGTTACACTCCTGGAAGCTGACATTTTTATATCAACAACTAAACACAGCCACTGGTAATTAAAGGTATTGCTTTGTAGCTCAGGAGCCAATGGGGTCAGGTACCATTTTACATCACAAACCAGTCCGTTATGCATGTAGATTTGCCAGCATTATCTGCACTGGGAGAAGGAGACACATTAGCAGCAGCTGTCTCTCTGCTTTTACACTGAAAATCCTATTCAGACAGACAGGTGGAGTAATTTAAAAGCCAATGTGGTGCAATTTCGATGTGACTAATGTCACTGCCTACTAAAATGCCACCATTACCACTGTTTATGGAAACATTACTAAAATTACATTTTATTCATAAGAATTTTAGGATTCTGGTTATTACTATCTTTAAAATGATCAGACCTTGGTGTCATACTCCAGAGCGGCAGGCTTAATTCTCCAGGGTTTAAGCAGCCTTCTCTGCTGAGAAACAACAGTTGGATTGTAGGTTCAAAAGTAATCGGGGCTGCATAAGCAGCTTTCTTCTATCAATATAAAGCAAATTAAAGACATAGCTCAGCCGGGCACCAATGGCTCATGCCTGTAATCCTAGCTACTCAGGAGGCTGAGATCTGAGGATCAGGGTTCAAAGCCAGCCTGCGCAGGAAAGTCTGTGAGACTCTTATCTCCAATTAACCACTAGAAAACTAGAAGTGGTTAGAAACAATCACAAGAAAGAAAAAAAATTTTGAATACTTATCTTGGGGTTCATTTCACCTAACATCAACTTAAATGTCCCTCCTCCACAGGGCGGGGTGGGGCGGGGTTTGGGGGGGAGATGGGAAGGGATGGGAAGGGGAAACAAAGCAGGTGGCAACAATGCTTGATAAGAAATGTACTCATTACCTTGCCCATGTAATTGTAACCCTTCTGTATGGTATTTTCACAATAAAAAAAATTAAAAAAAAAAACATTAGTGGCACTGTGGCTCAAGCGGTTGAGTGCTCCCTTGAGCTCAAGAACTCAGGGATAGCACCCAGGCCCAAAGTTCAAGCCCCACAACCGACCATAAAAAAAAAAAACAAGACATAGCTCTTTGATATCCTGGCCACATGACAGACTAATATATATATATAATATTATATTTAACATATTAGATTATATATTTTATATATATTATATATTATACATACACAAATATACATATATACATATATATCTGTAAAAAACTAAATTCTGCCTTAGGAGTTTTAGTTAGAATTTGCATAAAGAGAGATTCTTCACCCCCAAAACACTATCAGACATAACTAATAACAGACATAGGTAGAGATGTGCACATTTCTGTAAGGAAGGAGGAGCAGTTGAAAGTTGCTTAAAATCTGAACTTCTAACAGTTCAGAAATGGTAAAAGTTGTCATGAACTATCAGTAGTTGACCTTTTGTCTTTTAGTATGGAGAGATACATCTAATCAAAGACCTATCCTGGACCCTTACTGGTAACCAGGAATAAAATATTTTGTTTGTTTGGTTTTGTTTTTGCCTATACTGGGGATTGAACTCAGGGCCTGGGTGTTGTTCTTTAGCTTTTTCATTCAAGGCTGGAGCTTCATTTCTAGCTTTTTTGTAGTTAACCTAAGATGAGTCTTGGGGACTTTCTACTCAAAATGGTTTCCAACCATAATCCTCAAATCTCAGCTTCTTGAGTAGCTAGGGTAACAGGCATGAGACACCAGTGCCCCACCATTATCAAGTTTTATGCCAAACACTTTGGCTCATGCTTTTACAGTAAAAAATACTAATTAGCTGTGGAATGAGATTATAATTAGACCTTTGAATGCCCACAATAGAAGTTGATTGTGTCTATATATTTGAGAGGAAACTTAATAGAAACCACATGAAAATACAAGTCAGTAGATCCTGGTTCGAGTACAACCAGTTCCTTGATTTTGATTTTGAGAAAATCATCCCATCTTCCTTGCAGGATTATCTTCAGATTCATGATTACATGAAAATAGTAAGCTTCAAAGCATCACAGAGATACATACTATCAGTTCATTTAGCCTTTTCATCAGTTTTTTTCTTTGGTTGCTAAAGGAACAAAATGATGCAATTTCACAATAGTGGAGCAAAGTAACATGACGGAGGGAGGAGATAATCTTATTTCTTTTGAAAATGAAGTCATTTTTGTGGATTTCCTTCCCGATGAAGTTTGCAGGCTGACTTTTCTTTTCCATAATAGATAAAAATTATTCCTAAATTTCTGTAAACTACACTTAGGAACAACCTTTGTGATCTCATTTAGGATGAATGTTCATGAGAATAAATGAGCTTTCCTGGCCTCTGGACTTCTCAAGAACTTCTAAGATACCAGATTCTCAGGGTCATTGAGTCAGGACAAATGAGAGCATTTGGGGGCTAGCAGGATGCTAGCAACAAAGTGGTTTGAAAACCAAGTAAAAAAAACTGACCACAGAATATTAAGAACTGAAAAACAAAGACCTTTATGAAGTTCAAGTTCATACATATTGCCTTTTTTATGAAGATATAATGCACATTGGACATCACAGTTCAAGTACATACAAAAAAAATTCGCCATTACCGAATATTGCAAATAATATAGGGCCAAGTCATTGGTATCTAATTTGCTGTTAACATTTATTAACATCAGGTCATTTCAGGTCTAACCTGTCTTTAGACAAATATTGGTAGCTATGTTCACTGGAATATAATTTGCCAGGAGAAGACATTTTTCAGAGCCTAGATAAAACATAGACAGAAAGGTCTTTTAAATGTTAAGGCAAAAAAAAAAAAATCCTGGCATAACCCTTCTACTACATTTTTTCACCAGAGACTCCCCACTGGTCCAGCAAGACAAAGGTGTCCTATCTGAGAACCTGCAGTGAGCATCAAGCCCACTAAATATGTGCACTTTACTATACTCAGGGCTCTGCAAACAGAGAGTCAGGTTCCAGCAACACCAAAACACCAGAACCCGGTCTCCTATAACCGCTGTGATGTGCAGCTACAGAATCAGTCACCCTGCTACCTTACAGAACCAATCAAATAATTTTTGCAACCTCATGGAAGTCTGTGTATCCTAAGTAAGCATTGGTCAAGGTTTTGTGCCTGAGCAATACAGTCTCTTATAGAGGTCAATTATTTCATTGTCCTCTGACATGGATTGACATAAGCAGAGATAGAAAAAAAAATTGAGCCCTAATGTCTTATTTAAGAGATTAAAAAAAATAGAACAGATTGGTTTTAGGACTGGTAGTGAAGGAAGTGCTTTAAAGAAGTTTGTCATACAGAACAATATTTATATGCCAGTATATAAGAATACCAATACACACACAGTCATAGTCATATTCACACCTTAGTAAGAAAGACTGAGATAGGATGGTATGTTAGCCCCCATATACCTAAATTCCATGACATCTAGAATTACTTCTACTGACAAACACAAAAGAGAACACTAGCCGGGTGCTGGTGGCTCACGCCTGTAATCCTAGCTACTCAGGAGGCTGAGATCCGAGGATCACGGTTCAAAGCCAGCCCGGGCAGGAGAGACTGTGAGACTCCTATCTCCAATAAACCACCAGAAAACTGGAAGTGGCCCTGTAGCTCAAGTGGTAGAGCGCTCGCCTTGAGCTGAAGAGCTGAGGGACAGCGCCCAGGCCCAGAGTTCAAGCCCCACGGCCGACAAAAAAAAAAAAAAAGAGAACACTAAATTTTTACTTGACCTTTTTAAAGTAAAACCATCAGATTCTTCTAAGGTTATTATGTCACAGATTTACTGTCCTATCCTTATTTCCTCATTCTCTTGTAGCCCGCTGCCCTCATTTCATTGTTACACAGGTTTTAATTTATCAACTTCTCCTGCAATCTGCAAGGAAACAGAAAGGAGACCCATCCCTCTGAAACCCAAGGTCATATCTGTAACAGAGAAGATGGCAGAACAAGACCAAGATGGCAGACATGGCTAAACCACCATCTTACCAGTGGCATGCTTAAGATACTAGCTCTCTATCTTTTTTTTAAATCATCTTTACACATATAAATATGCATGTATGCATGCACACGTGAGTTTGCCTCAGTTAAACTTAACTCCATGCTTCAAAACAAAATAGCTTCTTGGAATCTTTTCCTTCCTTCTTTCCTCCCTTCCTCATTCTCCCCCTCCTTCCCTTCTTGCCTTCTTTCCTTCCTCCCTTCCTTCCTTCCTTCCTTTTCTCCTTCTTTTTTTCTTTCCTTACTTTCTTCCTCTCCATCCTTCTTCCTTTTTTTCTTTCTTTCATTTTGTTTGTCTGCTTATCTATTTGTCTTAAACAGGGCTTCAATTTATCTAAGTTGCCCAGGCTGACCTTGAACTCTTCAGTTCTGTCTCTGTGTCCCAATTGCTGGGATGACAGCTGTGTGCCACCACCTGATGGCTAAGGATCTTAAATGTGAAGAATGTAAAGTGATTCATCTAATACAAAATTCCTAAAAATTGGCTTAAATCACTCTTTAAAAAACCCCATGTAGCCACACATATACATATACCCAATTGTTATCTGAGGATGAGCAGTTGCATATTCATTGAACAAGTTTGGTATATTATCCTGGAGAACATATTGTCACTAATTGGAATAAAAAGAACACATGATGTTGATATATGCTTTGAAGTATAAATGTCTGGCTAGTGTTCAAACAATCATGTGCAAAGGAACCATCAACCTAATAAATCCTGCTTAGGTGGCCACTTTTGTTTTGAACTTAATCTTTTATTTAATTAATCCAATTAAGAGGCAATCAGAAGGGCCAGTGCTGTAGCTCAGTGGCAGAGCACTTGCCTAATGGCCCTAGTTCCTAGTGAAAAAACAACAATTAAAAAGAAAACAATATATCAAGAAACAAATGATTGTTTTTTTCCTTAGCTTTGGAAACAGAAGGAGCATTTTTATAATAATTGCCAGAATTTATAATAACTATGAAAGTTCCATAGAAAAGCACTAACCACCAATGAAGTTAATAAACATCTAATTTCACTAAGCACAAGAATTACAATCACAACCAGAAATTAACTTAGAGTCCCTACCAGAGCCCTTTTGTTTGAGTACTATGTACCTGGATCAATGGGCAATTTTAAAGTTGGGCTTGTGTTTTTACTTTCGATTGTTTTCCCCAGTATGCCTCTTCTTCAATGGATGGTAATTACCCCCAGGTCAGAGGTGCATAGCCAGGAGTGGGGGAGAAAGGTTGGGCCAATGGGAAGGATGTAGGGAAGGATGAGAGAGAGCTTTGCCAGGTCACTAATGGCCTCTGGGGCAACAACTTGGAGAACAGGCTGATGCTTTCCCCTTTGATCTTCTAATTCACAATAATCATTAGTATTAACTCTGATTCTTCTGGGTGAAGAATTCCAGCTGTAGCCTTTTCAGTTTACCTGACCTAAGAAAATTCATCACCCATTCCATTAGGATTTCAATAACTAGCTAAGAAAAAGAAGGCAGTTGCCCCAGAATCTGGAAGCCACCCGCATCATGATTAGAGTTTGTAGAGCATATCGTAGAAGAATTAGAGCATTCCCATATTCCTTCAAGTAAATAAGATAATCTATTCCAGTTCTCTCTGAAAACAGATGATTCCCAATTGAGTGAGAAATAACCAGAGTCCTGATGTAATCAGAATTGAAATATACTATCTTCAAAGTAGCAGAGATCATTTAAGATTAAGAGAGTTTTTTCATTTAAGCCTGAGTTACTTTCAGCAAAACATAGCTTTGGTCAGAGGAGATGGTAAAGGACAATTATTTATAAGGAGAAGAAAATCTCTACAAAGATATTCTTCTTATATATTGAAAAGAGATCATATACAATGTTGTATATGAACATCTGAAAGGAAAACAATTTCATTCCTTCCTATAAATTCCCAAGTATTTTAATTTAATGGTATATTTGCAGGAAACACAAAGTAGAGAATGACTCAGTTACCTGGCAGGCTAGGGATGTAAGTCAGTGATAAAGTGCCTACTCAGGCCTGCATAAGAAGGCCCTGGGTTAGATGCTATGACAATGCCAAAACAACAACAAAAGAATTCCTGCTTATTGTCTAAAAACCACTTCCCTTGGCCCAGACACTTGAAATGGAAGGTGGATTAGGTCTAGTCTTTAAAAGGGATTGTCTTTCTCAAAAGCTTTGTATTACCCTGGCTGGTATTTTAGGCAAGAATTCATCCATCTATGTAGTTGATCTTTCCCCACTCAATTCCTCTCGAGTGTCCCACTTCTTTCAGAACAGGTAGCTGGAGAAAGGAAGCAATCCATGAGAAGAAAACACCATCTACTGTCTACATATATGGCTACCTACAGGTTCTTTTGTCTTTTGACCTTTCACTCACCTTGATCAACAAAATGGATTACCTGAATAGCAATTAGGAATACCTTTTTCATGCAACAATACACTATGATTTAAAGGGTAATTGCTGTAAGCTTGCAAGCAGAGATATGACACTAAGATGTCTCCAACAAATCTTGTTACCAAAAGCAAAACCAGTGAAGCAACATCTGTCTCTTCTAGAACATTCAATTCCCAATTCAATTCCATTTACTCCATCCTTAGAGTGGCAGACCCGCAGGGCGCTTTTCATCTAATAGTGTATCTATGGAAACGCCTTTCTCAACCTGGAAGATTCTCTAGCCTTTCATATTGGCATTATCCATTATAAGGCAAAAGTCCTAAAAATCAGAAATTGCTGGCATAAATTTGGCCACCCGCATACAAAAATATCTTCCATGCTAGAAGTTCACACACATCAATAATGAAATAAAAGAAAATAAAACCATACAACAAATATCTGACTTAAAAACAAAGTTTATCTCCATTGTAAAGTTTAACCCAAATATACAACATCAGTGAAAAGATAGAGGGTCAGAATGTGAATAGAAAAATCAGTTCACCTAAGGGATCATCTTTCCTAGTGATCGCTACGTTAGTGGTCAATGCCAGATAGTGAACCTGGATTGCTCTTTTCAGCAAAAGCTGACAGGATTTGTTTCAAATACTTCCATTCTCCCTAACTTTCAGGGTACCTGGGACATACAACCCATTCTGTGCAGGAAAAAAAAACAGTCACTGCATCTTTAAATAAGAACCACATTAACCACTTTTCTATTTAGATTATATTTAAAACTTAAATATGATAGGGTAAGCAAACAAAAAGAAAAAGAACCCTTGATTTTAACCTTGAACATTATATATGTTACTTTTTTCTTATTTTCAGGAGGCCCTTGGGTATATACCTTTACAACACAAGGCAATAGAAGAACTGGTAATCTGGGAAATACTTCTAGTTTAAGCATTATGATATGGGATGCTATTTATTGTTGGAAAAACATCCAACGTCCTCAAGAAGGAGAAGAATTACAAAAAAAAACACTCTGATATGACATCAGTCCTTGAATTGGCTGTGACTCACAGACAAATATTAAGTACTTAGTAATTGTTTGCAATAATTAATCTTCAAATGAATGCAAGCACTTCTATTAATAAATGCTTTTTATTTCCTTTCTAATTTTCTCTTATTATCTAAATCATGTCAGTCATTCTTTTCAATTGTAGGGAATCGTTTCACTTAAGAAACCTTTTCTACTTATCAAGACTGGCAAACGTTCAGCTAAATCTAAACTGGGAAATCTACCACACTGAAATTCCCTTTTACTCCATAATCACCAAAGTTTAAAACTTTGTTTCCTTTTCTTTTATTATTTTCATTATACAGGAGGTCTGTGCAGTTCAGCTTGCTAGAGATTGAGTCCAAGAACAAGCCTTTAGTTCTCTCTTTGGAGTAGTAAAATGTGCTACTGATTAAATCTACCTAGGGAAAACTTCAGGGTAGCGCCTTTTTTTTTTTTCTTTTTCTCATGCAGCTTGGGTTGGAAACCCAGAACAGTTTTTATTCACATCCTATTTTACTCCTCTGACACACTAATACTTAAAAGGCCTTTTAAGAGAAGGTTTTTTAATGAAAAGATTGATCCATTTTTTTAAAAGCAAAAAAATAGCAATTTGCTTTCAATAAGGTGTATGAGACTTTGTGCCGTTGGGCATTTTTAAAAGATTCACTTATAATTTGCTAATAAATTGTTATTGCTATTGTTTTAATTAGCCAGAGTTTCAATTGCTCTTTTATATCAAGTAAGATTTGGAAAGGATTTTCTAGATAAATTGCATTAATCACATAGCAATAATGTGATCATTTAACATGTGTACATAGTCTTCCTAATGAAATGTGTGTCCCTGAAGAATCTCTCAGACCCTAAAGTAAAGTTACTAAAGGATGACTACTACTATGTCAGTAGTTACACTTGGAAAAACAACAAAACTCCCTTTCAATCCCACAGCTCTTTTTTTTCCATAGAGTTTATTGGAATTAGCTCCTGTCCAAAAGTACATCTGAGCAGTTCAAGCATTCCTTCAAGAAAAATAACAAGAAGGGTGTTCCTTGTAAATGGAAATATATTTGTTTCTTGACACTAGAGAAGAGAAGGAATCTTTTTCATTGAGAAGAAATTCTCATGTCTCTTCTCTTTGCTCTTCAATGATGTTATGAGAGTGATTAGCTTTTTAGTGACTATTATCATTGCTCAGTATTTCTGAATGAGGAGATGGTATTAGGATGAATAAAGGCGTTGGAAATACTCAATGCAAACCAAAGGATAACTTGGATAAACACTTATAGAAAGCCAGAGAGACAGGAGGAAGCACTTTCCCCTTCAGGATAGTCACATAAGCCAGGAGAGACCCTACAACCAAAGGCAAATCAGGCAGCTCATGAGTGATGTCTACTACAATCGCCCAAGTAATCCTTACCCACAGAAGCATAGAAATGCGGACAAAACCACACTGATTATTAGAAAGGCTATTTTTTGTTTTTAGTTTATTTTTATAAAAAAGATACTATAGCTCTATGCAAGGTTCTTCACAAGACTATGGCCAAGAAAAACTGGCAGGTGAATAAAATACCTTGCTTCTATCTCTCCTAATTCTGTCTAAACTGTTATTTGCTTCTATTCTATTCAGGGACACCTCAGCTTCAAGTCAAGCCAAAGCTCCTTGGTAGACTAAGAAAATCTATTCACTTTTCCTAGTAGGGTAAACAATAGAAATAGTTTGGTTGTGAGTTCAGTTCCATCTTGCCTCTTTCGCCTTACTCCAGAGAAGGTCTCTGATGATGGATTTATCAGAATCCTTACATGAGCACCTCTGAAGGTGCTTTTTTCTCTAGAAGTCACACTTATTTTACACCCTGTAAACCAGGCACACTAGGCCTCTACTTCAGTAGTGGTTGATGTTCTTCAACAAGAAACCTGCACAAGGCAGATCTCAGAACATCTACCTGCATGCAACAAGTGTCCAATAAGGAATGGTACTTGCATCAGGCTTTAGGGAAACCAGACATCATGTTGAAATCCTAACAGCTAAAACAACCTGAATCTTTAACTAATTTCCAGCATTAACCAACTCCTAACATTTAAATAACAATGACCAGAACCATCTAGGGAGCATTTGGAATCATGGTAAGAAGAAAAGGGAGGAAGTAACTATTTTTTGAGCAATTCCTATTAGTCTAAAGTTTTGTCTTATTCCCCAACACTAGGAAATACGGATAATTTATTCTCTAAATGTCGTTGGAGGCAGAGCCCCTATCCAGAGGATCTGAAACCAGGGGCCTTCAGCTATCCCCTGAGTTTGTCTTCTCTGAACAAGAACAACTCACTGAGGAACAGAGCTTGAAAAGTGCACAAAGGGTAAAGGCCATTAGCCCCCAGACTTGGTTGTGATGATGTACAATTAACCTTGATATTTAAGGGGTAAATGACTTCAGGAAGAAAAATCTATGCTACAAATAGTAACATAAAAGATTTGTTCCTGATATGAAAAAATGAAGTCAAAAGAGTTTTTAACCTCCATTCATCTATGTTGTACAACCCGTCTAAATTCATCCCTTTTCCCCTGGTCAACAATTTTGCTGATGTTTTAAATATTATTTTAACCATAAGTTTTAATGTTGGCTTCATCTCCTTAGATGTCATTTAATCCATATGTACTTACAAAAATATCCACCAAAATATTATGATTATAAATATTTTGAACATGAAATTCATTCAGAACAATAACCAAACAAAACAAATCCCCTGGTGGCCTAAAACCCCACATCTCCACTTTCTCACATCTCCAGGAGAATTCCTGCAGTGAAAACAGCAATACTCACACAGACAATATAAACTGTGACTCTGCTTGAAAAGACACAGGGGACTACACAGGAAGCACTGACTGTAGATTGCTGTTTTCCTTTACAGTTCTGAATGCAGGGACAACTTTCACTGGGGAGTTCTGACTCATGAATGTTTTGTCATGGAAGCTGGTATATTCAAGCCACTTTAACAGCAAATTATGTGATTGTCTAGGCATTGCAACATGATTTAAATTTTTGTGGACCATCCACCATAAAGGTTGACTAGGGCATTGACTATAGCTAATTTCTGTCTCTCTGGGGTGGGTCTCACTTTCTTCATGGAGAGACCTGGCTCTAAGTACTTCACAATTACACTTAGAAAAGCAACATGATTCATATTTCACACTTAACATCACCAGTGCATATGAGCTCCTAAGCCTTAAAATTGATGAAAGTTAACCAAGTTGCAATAGTGAATTTCAAATGGAATTCCTCATTCAAGGTTATAAATACCTAGGAAACAGTGCTAACACTTTGGTAAAAGCTGTGGGAACACAGTGATTTATGAAATATTCCAACTTGAGAGGGATCATTTTTTTTCCTCTATCAAAACTGGTTCATCGCCCATATTTAGTTTACATATGTCATTTAGAATCCACTTACTGTTAGATGCTGGAACAGCCACGCCCTCATGATATTTGTGGCTACTTTGGGAAAGATGCCACGCTTTTTGTGACGCTTTTTGTCCTTATCAGGGTCATCATCGTCACCTGTGCTGGGGGAAGCTACACTGTTGTCCAAGCCATCACCTGCAAACATAGTGAATCAAATTTTGACTGATGCTACCTTGACATGCTTTATTCAAATAGAATGCCTTTGGATATAAACAAAACCAAAAGAGCAATTTTTAAAGATTCATAGTTTCTTTGGTACTTTTTCTTTTCCTTTTTTTTTCCAAGACAGAGAAAGAACAAGGCCTAGGCTCAAAAGTAATCATGTCTAAAGAGCTTCTTCCAAAGAACAGTACTAAAGGTTAAAGGGGGAAAATAGCCAATTTCTTCAGTGGCTTTGTTGCCATGGTAATTACTTTGTATATATGAGTTATGGGCAGTGTACCTCTAATTGGGGAGTTCAACATGGTGGCAGTTATTACTGATGTTATGGTCACTGCCTGGATATTTCAAATCCACATATAGTCGTTGATGGCAACTTGTGAGTTTTATTTAAGATATCAACTATTTCCACCAGTGGTCTATCTTAAGACTAAACAAGGATTGGGTAGGCAAGCCAACATATAAACAGTTTGTCAAAGGCATACTTCAGGTAAAATGTAATTTTTTATAGTAGGAAGAATATCAGGTTTAGTAAAGGGAAACCCTCTTTCATAATTCTTTCATTAGAAAACAACTGCTATTTAAATAAAAGAAAGCAATGTTAAAATGAACAGTAAGTTAGAATAGATGAGACTAAAAATCCAAGCAGGTTTAAAAATGTCTTCTAGATTTTAATTTTTCTCACAGAAAGTTAACTGGTAACATATTCCTCTACCTTGGATCCTGTATTTTTCTGCCAATTTTGCTGTAAGATTTAAATGGTTTCTCCTCGAAAATATTTTGGCTCTATGATACAATAAACTTTAAAGTGTAGTATTCCTTTTACAATGCCATTTTTATAAGAAAAAAAGTGAAATTTCCACCCATATTATTACAGTGTCCAAAATAAGGAGGCATTTTTTTTTGTCTTGACACCAAAGTCAAACAATGGATTCCACTAATGCAGCAGACTAATTTTACCATTACTAAGTAACTAAGCTCTGTTAAACATCCTCCTCCAACAGCTACTTGGGCCCCCACTATTTGAGGGAGACTAGACAGGGACTGGTTTATTGTGTCCTAGAAAGAATAACCACTACAGCCAGGCTTGGAAATGTGATAACAACACACCACAGAACACTTCTCCAATGGCTAAACACTCCATTGGAGAACAGTCTACATGCCCTAAGGAACCAAAAATTTTGGTAAGACGTTTTCTGGCGACTACACATTGGAACTAACCTCAGACTCATTTGCATGGCTTCATAAACTTCTCTATTTTTCATCCCTACCCCTAAGGTCCTACATATGAAAGAATTTCCATTTTGATCCCAGTATTCCAGTCTAACCTAGAATAGCTATTGTTCTTAGCAGCTCCTGCAGAAGCTACACCATGCCCTCCAAAAATAAGAAAAGTGAACCCTTCAATATGTTCTTACACTGCTTTTGACTCAGTTGGACCGAGCTAAAGTTAAAACACTTTGCAGCTTGAGGAATAGACTAATTTCAACATTTTTATTAACTGTTACAGTAAGGACATGGATGCAAAACTTGTGCAGAACTTCTCTGAGATTAAAATTTATTCATTTAAAATCCATAAGTTCATGTTTTTTTAAAAAAATCTATATATGTTGAGAAAGTTCCCCCAGAATCATAGCTTGGGTTCTCACAGAAAAAGGTTACAAAGACACCCCCTGTTACAACCCAACTTCAAAGCCATTATACATCAAGTCCAGTGTTTCCTGACTGGCTTAAGGTCATGTGACTGGACAAGGAGGTGTTGAGCTCTAATACCTACTTCCCCAAATCAATTGTCTATCACCCCACCCAATTCTTTATTTGTATAACCGAGTGCTTTATGAGAAGTCTCTTTGGATTTGCCTAATAAATTCTTTGAAAGTCCAGTACTTAAAGAGGCTTTTTATACAGAGAAGCAATTCACCATATAAAATAACAATTCATTAAAGAAACATGAGAAAAGAAAATAACTCTACTGCATTTAAAATTGCAATGGGCCAAGCCACTCTCAATATGCACAAGATAAAGGAAAGAAACATATTACTGGATCATTGATTAAAAATGAAAAGCCTCAAACCTAACAATACTGTCCCCCCTTCCAGGATTGTTTTCCACCTTAAAAAATAAAATAAAATAAAAATAGCCTTTTTTATCCATCTCAAACCCCTTCAGATTAATTTAGCAAGCAATGCCTAGTGCCAGCCTAGAAGAGAATTCATTGATAATTTATGGAAATATCTACTATAATCCAGTGGAGATGACTTTTTTTTCCAGCTTTGTGCATCAATAGATAATCAAGGCCTTAAAGCAGCCTTAGCTTCCCATTACCTCAGGCAAAAGAATTCCTGAAAGCCTGCCTTGAGGGCACCTGAATTATATACTCCATTAGGAGAGGAAGGCTTTCTGCATTCCATGTGTAACACTCACCAGAACCTTTCCTGTTTATTTCTGCTGTATGAAAGCAGAAGCATTAGGAACAGAATTTTTTAAGTGAAGACTTATGTAGATACAATGGAGAAACCCTTCAAGCAGGAGCCAGATCACCCCCTTCAGTCCCTGGCAGTGACCTCTTCCGAATAAAAGGTTTCCATTACATCATTAGCTCAAGCCAAAAACAGCCTTGGCTTAATGCACAGTTTGTTCTTCCTACTGTTTTTAGGCAAATACAGCTACTTTACTCCCATCTGGGAGGGAAATGACACTGCTGGGTTGTAATCTAAGACAAGATTTTCATTGGAAGCAAATGCTTTCAATCCAGTGTAAATACTGGTGCATGTTCAGAGAAGACTAAAACAATAAACCCTGCGCCTTCCCGACACAGTGAGGGAAATGGAGAAGATGGAGAAGGAGAAGAGCATAATAAAACAGACGATTCTAAAAGCAAACACTTTCATAGATTTTAATAAATTGTTTAACCTCTTCCACTTTCGAAAATTGAAAATTGATCTCAGAACGTCTGGACCTTAGAGGAGAGACTAAATGGTCAATTGTACCTTTAACATTTCCATTCACTCTGCAATTTGATACAGTCACCTCTCTATGCGGTCTCCAGAGGATTTATTTCCTTTCTTAATTTTTTAAAAAATTTCTTCTTCTTTTTTTTTTAAGATCACTACACAAACTTAGTGGACCGCCGGCCAACCACACGGCAGCAGGCAGCCGCTCTGAAGCACATTTGTAAAATGTCAGCAGTGACTTCATTCCTGGAGCTGACTTCTCCTGCCGCCAAATGAAGGCAAACTGAAAAGGTGGAAATAATCATAAAAATGATGCTAGTCCATAAACAAGCTTACAGCCTCATTAGGATAGCAGTAGGCTCCAGTGGGTGATTTATGCTCGTTTTGCTGATGCTATGAGGAAATGCCATAGGGCGACTTTAGCCAACTGCTAATGGTTTCTGACAGCTTCTTAGCAACTAGTGCAAGCAACGTTGTGGCGTTTGCTAGTGACAGAAACCGAAAATGTCATATCATCTGCCCATGTGTCATGAAGACCGTGTGGCAATTAACTAGTAGGCCAGTGACTGAGGGGCCAGAGGCTCCTGGAAATGGCCTTTGGCAATGTGGAGGGAGTGTTGGGTGGGTACCCTGTGCTCAAGGCTCCACATAGGGAACAGAGGGATGCAGAAATCCACTCCCTGCAACTTCCTGGGTTCTGATGAGACCCAGCTAACTCAAATCCCTCCTTCAACTGACTGATGTGACTCTCTAGGCTCTCTCTCTCTCTCTCTCTCTCTCTCTCTCTCTCTCTCTCTCTCTCTCTCTCTCTCTCTCTCTCTCTCTCTCTCTCTCTCTCTCTCTCTCCTCCCCCCCCCCCTCTGGTATAGGATCCAGTACTGTCAGAAGTCTCTACCTAGATCGACCTGCTTTACTATGATGAGCCCAAATAGCTGCTACTTGGCCATACCCGGTTCTGTACTTGTGGATGTGCTGGCTCTTTCTCTGCTCCCTCACAAATTAGTCTAAAAGGATTTAAGATCACTGAAGCAGATTCATTGCCTGTTAGATTTCAAGGAGCAAAAGGAACTCTGTACAGCAACAAAATGTTATTTAGAAAAGAAGGAAGGAACGAAGGAAGGAAGGAAGGAAGGAAGGAAGGAAGGAAGGAAGGAAAGAAAGAAAGAAAGAGAGAGAGAAAGAAAGAAAGAAAGAGAGAAAGAAAGAGAGAGAGAAAAGAAAGACAAACACCAGGCTTCTAGCAAGCCAGAGGAGAATCTTGGCCACACTTTTCAGTTTCCGAGCTATCAAAACCACGCACTGTATGTCAAACTGTCAAACCTTTCAGTGTGGGCCATTTGCCCTTTCAAATAATATTTAAGAATTGTTTTTACAAAATTTTATAGGCCATGGTCTAGTGAAAGAGGCCAACCAACAAAGAAAGGAATTTGTACTACAATTCGTCTATGGACAATTTCTTGTGAGACCTGGGCTTGTCCCCACGGAGCAAGGCAGGTGACCTGTGGCAGCTCCCAGGCTGTCAGAGGGCTCAGATTTCAAACACACTCAACTCAAACACCCTGAGTCGCCTATTTAAGCATGCCCGGGCATTTAGACTGAGCTATCTCTTGCCTTTCAAGGCAGGATAAAGCGGCATTTATCGTATTCAGGACATTCAATGGGTCAGACTGACCGTGTCAGCAGGGGCTCCTCTCTGGCAGGTCAAAGCTCGGCTCCCATTTTTCTCTCCCTACTAACTCCCTCTTTCCCCACAGGCTTGCAATTCCCAAAAACCTACTCTGGAGTGAGGGGGAAAAAAAAAACCACAACCCCTCCCCACCTCCCAATCCCACCCCCCTGCCTCTAAGATTTACATCACAACTAATCGGAACTCCTAGGGTCTGTGGGCCAGTAAGCTGTCTGTCACCGGGCCTCTGTATCTTACAGGCAAAACTCCTAATTGGGGAAATGAACTTTCAACTACCAGGGCAAATGAATGTGTAAGGTTGGGGACCCCCTTGTCTTACTAGAAACTAAGCTGGAAGCCACTGAAGATTCTGGACCACTTCCATTTACAATTTTGAATTGGGACTCCTAGTTTGAGGTTGCTTGTTTTAACCATTGCTTTTCTCCTTATTACAGTGTTTGATAGTGTGTTGTGAGGCCTCAGTGGCTCATGACTAAACCCTAGCTCCTCAGGAGGTTGAGATCTGACAATCCAGGTTTAAATCCACACAGAGCAGAAAAGTCTGTAGACTCTTATTTCCAGTTAACCAGCGAAGTGCCAAAAGTGGAGTGTGGCTCAAGTGGTATAGTAACAGTCTTAAGTAAAAAAAAAATCCAAGTATGAGTATAAGGCCTTAAGTTCAAGCCCCACTACTAGCACACACACACACACACACACACACACACACACACACACACACACACACACACACACACACACACACACACACACACACACACAAGCTCATTTGTCCCCAAAAGTACCCAGAGTCAAGAACAAACACTTCTGATAACTACATCTGCCTTGAACATTGTTCAAACGATCAATTCCAAAGCACACTCAGGGGGTAAGATGGCTGTTTTCGTGCAACGAGGTACATTGTCACATGTTGTGACAACAAAAGCATAGCATTAAGGTTTCCTTTTTTTTTTTTTGGTATGTTTTCTCCTACAATGAGAAAATATGGCATCTCACCCCATAAGCAATGTGCAAGTCATTCGGGTCTAGTCATTTCTAGTGGCTGTGGAGCAAACACCTCATCAATATGGAAACCTTGGGTTTCTCTGGTAGTGTTCTGAGTGTGCCTGATGTCCAACAGTGTTAGGAAAAATGTAAAACCCGACCCCAAACCCACCTCTCCAAATCCCAGTGGTGTCTAGTTAGACAGAAGTCAGGTGGGATAATGTTTCCGTGTTATGTTAAGAGGATATATGGTAAGATTTATAGACCTCCCTTCCTAGAGAACCAACTAAAACACTTCAGAGGTCTTAAGGAGGTGTTTTGTCTTCATTTAGAATGCATAAGAGCCGCCAGAATCGTTTTGCTAAAGCACATATCTGATCCTATCACCCTGGCACTTACAGGCTTTCTGGGGCTCCCCATTGCCTTCCAGATAAAGGTCATAGTTTTTACCCTGGCATGAAGGGTCTTTCATGATCTCTCTCCTGGGTGGGATTCCAGGCTAGCTTTAGCCATGTCTACCAAGTGCCCAGACACTCACCACCTCACCCTCTGTCCCCAGCCTACTTGAAGTTTTTCCCCACACCCTGAGGCTCTCAGATCTTTGTGTTTCCTTGTGTGAGTCCTTTCCCACCACAGCTTCCCCCTGACTTCCCCAGAAATATGGCCCAACTCAATTCCCCAAAAATTTGTCGATCTCTGGCTGATTTGTTCACAGCCACCACCATCCTTACCTAACCCTGGATGATTTTTTCCTCTGACATTTCTTCATCTTCCATATACCACTGACCTCAGGGACATGGATCCCTGACATGACTACAGGACATCTGGTAGGGCTTCCAGAGTTAGCCCAGTGCAAAGGGTACAACTTGTCCCTGCCTTATTAAATGAAAAATTATCCTGAACCAAGAACAGGCTAGGAGGCTGGGTGTCTGTAGCCCACATCTGTAATGCTAGCTACTTAGGAGGCTGAGATCTAAGGATCACAGTTCAAAGCCAGCCCAGGTAGAAAAGTATGAGACTTTTTATTTCCACTTAACCACACACACACACACACACACACACACACACACACACACACACACACAAGCTGCAAGAGGAGCTGTGGTTCAACTGTTCAACTAGTAGAATGCTAGCCTTGTGCAAAAAAGCACAGAGATAGTGCCTAGGTTCTGTGTTCAAGCCTCAAGAACAGACAAATAAAAAAGGGGGGCTTAGGAGTTAAAGTAACATAATGTTTCATAAGGCTTCATAGCCTTCCCCAAATACACCACTACTTCCTACATTGTCACTGAAAAGTATTCACCTAACCAAAAAGATTTTGCTGTTTGTACATTTTTCCTGAGTCCAATTATTTTTTAAAAGGCTATTTATTTTCTTCTGCATTTGTCCCAGTGAATTAATTGTATTTGTTTCTTCATACATTTCCCAGTTATACCTTAGCAAAGAAATGCAATTGTTTTTAAACAGACACTTTGTTCCTGAGCTCAAACAGACACTTTGTTCCTCAAGCCACACTTTACACATCTGGCATAATATGAAACCCATAGGACTCTGGATTTCCTTGGTTTCTCCAAGTATTTCTACTAGCCTTTCTCACAGCATTCCTGCACACCTGTCTCAGCAATTTTCTAGCAACAAATTATCTAAGAACCTTTACTATCTGATCCTGTGGTACAGATGAAATGTCATTGGATCCTAGGTACCATAGGAAGGATTTTTGTCAGCTGTATTCTAACTCCTTCAGTTTTGCTACATATGTTCAACACAGTTTACTTCATGTATCTCCAAATCATAAGCTAACATATAAATATGGTCAAAATTGAATGATTAACCTGCAAGTTTAATTTTACTTAGGATTCTGTTAACTCCTTGGCCTCCCTTTTATAGCTTTTCTCATTCTTGGGAGTTGAAGTTTCATTGTTTTTCTTAGTTCAGAGTGATTCCTAGTTGACCAAAGGAAAACAAAAGAAAGCATACTCTCCTATATTTTGTTGTATACTCAGAGGTTTTCTGAAAATTTTGAGGTTATTCTTCTAAATAAGGAATTAGTTGTGTGGGCATCTGTTGTGACAGAGCTAGGTTAGGATATTGGTTAAGCCCATGCTTAACCGGTGGCCCAGATGTACCAGTAGCCTTCATAGAAAGATGGACCTAACAATGCGGGGAGGGGAGATTAAAAACAAGTCACCTCTAAATATCATATTATTGGTGCTTAGGAAAAAAAATTAGCTTAGCTGGGCATCAATAGTTTATGCCTGTTATCCTAGTTACTTACAAGGCTGAGATTTGAGAATCAAGGTTCAAAGCCAGCCTTGGCAGGAATGTCCATGAGATTCTTACCTCCAGTTGACCAGCAATAAATCAGATGTGGAACTGGGGCTCAAGTGGTAGAGTACCAGCCTTGAGCAAAAAACCCTAAAGGACAGCACCCAGTTCAAGCCTGAGTACAAGTGGAAGAAAGGAAAAAAAGAAAGAGGAGAGAAAGAAAGAAGGAAAGAAAAAAAAGAAAGAGGGGGGAGGGAAGGAGGAAGGGAGAGAAGAGAAGAATAAAGGGAGGGGAGGGGAGGGAAGGACCCAGATCCACATGCTTTCTAAGGTTGGTTCTTCAGAGGCTTTCCCTTTCTGGTTAAATTTTGGTTTGTTAAATGGTGACAAGAAGGAGTTAATAGTTAACCACAGTGGAATGAGCTCTTATTCTGGCCTTTAGAAGGCTCCTATACTCACAAAAACCCAAGAGAAGAAATGTAGAATCAGAACCTGCAGGAAGTACCTTTGTGTGAATGGGGTACCCTCCTTTTCTCTCTAATAATGAAGCCCTTAAACAGAACCCCCCTTTGTTTTGGCACTCATTCTGTTCTCAGTCCTCTAAAATGCATTGCCCTCCTACTATGTCCCACTAGGCCAACACACAGAATAAAGAACATCAGAAAGACTTTTGTTTCTATCAAGTATTCCAACTAGAGGACACGGAGAGATGCAAAATGAAATAACCACAGTCATATATGCACAATTGCAAAGTGAAGCACTCAGTCACAAAGAAATCAAAATCCCTGAGTTGTATGAAGCCAGAAAAATTGGCCTAGGCTGGTGGGATCTTGAACCCAAGTACCAAGGTTGGGAAAGAGTCAGGTAGGTATGGTGGACAGCCTCAACAGAGGGCAGAGGAAAGACCTCCAGAAAAGAGGCACAGGAGCCACAATGTTTCATGTTGTGAAACACAAAACCACAGACCTGGACTGAGGAAGCACTATGGGAGGCCAGAGGAGTGGGAAGAGCTACGCCCTAAAGCTCTGTGTGTTCACTAGGGTTTTGAGAGTGTGTTTCTGTGGAGTCGCCTTCAGTGCCCTCTCCATTGTATACCCAATATTACCTACCTCTCATCAAATACGTTTATTTCATCAAATAAATGGCTCTTCAAGTTCAACTTTTTCAACCCTCTCCTTCCAAAATAAGACTATGGGAGGCTGACACAGACTCCATCCTGATACAAAGTGGCAAGTAGGTCTCTTAGACATCTAGGAATTCTTTGTCAAGTGGTGAATGATGTTAGGATCCCAGGCAAGCTAAGCAAAGGCAAAGCAATTCACTAAGCACAAGAAACCCCAAATAACAGCTGGGCCCTGGGTGCAGGAAGTCCAAAGGAAGGAAGAAGGGAGTTTCCTCTCATATTTCTGTGCACAGAATCAGGAAAATATTAACATATATGCAGTTTCCTTTGGAATCTTTTTTTTTTTTTTTTTGCTATGACTCTCTTGCATTGCCAAAGATTCCTTCCCCTGGAGTTCTCATGAGGAATTCCCCTGTTAAGGCTCATCCCTCCCACCTGGACAAGTCCACTCTGAATTCAACCTCATTATCTCTCAATAATCAAAATGTCCATCCTTTCACATTTGTGACTCTAATTAAGACTGTAGCTGAAAAGCATTGGGCAGAACAATTCAAAGAAGGAAGGAATGACTGATGCCCTACTCAATTTCAGAGAAGTGTTGGATGTTTAAAATAAAAATCAAAGCCTATGACTTATACCTATAATCCTAGCTACTCAGGAGGCTCAGATCTAAGGGTCACAGTTCAAAGCCAGCCAAGGAAAGAAAGTCTATGAGACTCTTCTCTCCAATTAGCCATCAAAACACCAGATGTGGAGCTAGTAGCTCAAGTGGTGAGTGCTAGCCTTGGCGGATAAAGTTAAGGAACAGTGCCTAGACGCCGAGTTTAGGCCCCATTACTGGCACACACAAAAAAAGTGTTCATGCAAATTAATTTGATTTTTATATGGCAGAATTTTAGATGCAACAGTAAAGGCTTTAAAACATACACTAGCCAGGTGCCAGTAGCTCTGTCTATAATACTCAATACTCAGGAACTAAGATCTAGAGTACAGCAATTCCAAAGCTAGCCTGTGCAGAAAAGCCCATAAAAACTTCATCTCTAATATAACCAGCAAAAAGACAGGCTTGGGGATGGCTCAAGTGGTAGAGTCTAGCAAGTTGAACAAGTACAAGGATCTGAACTCAAACTCCAGTACACACACACACACACACACACACACACACACACACACACACACACACACACACACACACACACACACACACACACACATACAGTCGGAAAAGATGGCTTTTAAAAATCAATTGATACTATTCTTAAAAAAGAGACCAGAGTATTTTCAAACCAATCATTACCTCTCACCCAACACCTTTACATGTACCTTTCGGGATTTGTAAGCTGAGTTTTTGAACATTCCAAGTTTTAACAGAAATTGTCATTACCATAAACAAGCCTGTGAATGTATCACAGAGAGATTCAGAGCCAGAGATCTAGGTTGAATGTTTGTGGGTATATGTAGGTCATTCATAATGTGGGTGTTTATATGTCAAGGATTGCCAGCCTGTTGAAATAAATTTGGAATAACTTCTTTGCTATAAATAACACATTCAATTAAGCTTCTCTTATGCCATGATTCTTCACTGTCAACACAAATAACATATAAAATGTAACTGGGTGAAAAATACAAGAATAAACCAATGAAATAACTAAGACCCAGGATAAAAATTTTTATGGGACATAAATGCTTTATTTCTAAAATCTTAATATGCATTTGAAAGAATTAAATGGAGATTAAAAAAACTCCCTCTACCCACAGAATATCAGCAATGTTAGTATGAATTCTTCAGTATCCTTACTTATAGTTTACTTAAGATTGATTTATGTAAGTGTTCACACAAATAGAGCATGGTGGACAGATTCAGCATACATTAAATAGTCAGATACAAGCTGGGTTGTTGATGGCTTACACTTGTAATCCTAGCTACTCAGGAGGCTGAGATCCAAGGATCACAGTTCAAAGCCAGCCCTGGGAAGGAAAGAGACTTTTATCTCCAGTCAACCTCCAAAAGTCCAACAATGGATCTGTGGCTCAACTGGTAACATGCTAGTCTCAAACAAAAAAGTTAAGGGATAGTGCTCAGGCCCTGAGTTCAAGTTCCAGTACTGCCCTCCATCCTCACCCCCACCCCCCAAGAAAGAAATCAGATACAATTTCTTAGCTGTATTTCCCCTTGCATTTTTTTTAACTTTGTCCTTTTGAGAGAAGAATACGTTTTTTGGTCATTTGTATGACTTTCTGATTTGAATACCCCTCAGGGGATGAGCAGCAAGTTAGTTGTCTACACTCAGAGGACAAACAGCAATGATGAATAAGAAAGGAAAATAAACAGATTTTACTCATTTTTCATCCATTCAGCATTTGTATTTTACAACTGAACACCATGGAAAATCCCTGTAAAAACAGCATAACCTCTTAATGGGGCCTTGGAAATTCAGGATATGTGCAATATTGCTGAACTCTATATATTTACACTAGCAGTAAAACAAAATGGAAACCCCCTCTTTTTCTAATAGAGAATACTTGCGAATACTAAGTTAAAACAGCACAAAAGTCACAAACTTTGACCTTGAATAAACAGCTCATAAAAGCATTTTGAGAATCAGTACCTTGCCAATTCTGTAGTTATTTTAGTTATACAAGTATATTACTTGCAATATTTTCATCACAGATTTAGTGAATGGTCATTAGGTCCTATATAACCATGAAAATAAATTCATTTCCTTGTTTAAGATAAAAACAAAACAAAAATAGATGCCACTCGTATAAGACAAGCAAACACACACACACATACATTTATTTTGGTTGTGTCTCCAAAAGTTTGCCATATAGCTAATTTTTATTTTCCATAGAACTCTGCATTTGCGTCAGTGATTATGCATGTATATGTGTATGAGGGTGTGTGTATGTATGTGTATATGTATGTATGTATGTATGTATGTATGTATACATATTTTAGACAGGTAGAATAGAATCTACGTAAGAGTTTTTTTCATAGGTCAAAAGCTATGCACATATGGCCAGATAAGATGATGTTAAGTGAAATCAACCCCAAGATAGGGACACAAGTGATTTTTTTCTTGCTTGCTATTGTTTCTAACATATGTATAATATACCATGTGATTTTTTTTTGTTTCTTTGTATGCTCCTCCCAGTATAATCTCTGTTTTCACTGTATTTGATGTTGGTGCCCTGCATCTTGTATATACACTTCTCTAATTTGGGGAGGGGAAGGGAAAAAACAAAATAGGGATACAGGTTGACCCTTTATGTTGAAAAACCAACTTTACAATTTAGGGGGTTGTGGCCTAGAGTGTAGTTGTGGAGGTGGGAGGGAAGGGATGGTAAGGGAAAAACAAAGAAAGAGGCAACAATACTTGATAGGAAATGTACCCATTACTTTGCTCATGTATCTGTAACCCCTCTGTATAGTATTTTTACAATAAAAAAAGTTCTTCAAACTCACTTGTGTAGAATATACTTGCAAAGCAGGATTGAAAATTTTCTATATATGGAGTTTCTAACAATGGAATATTACTCAGCTATTAAGAAGTAGGAAATTTTATCATTTCTAAGAAATTGGGTGGGACTGGAGATTGTCCTATTGAATGAGGTAAACCAAGCTCACAATGCCAAATATTAAGTTATCATTCTAAACTAAAAATTATAACAGTGGCAACAATAATGATAATAACAATAACAATTTTATAATGGAATATCAGTGTAAAGGGGGGATTCTCTGGGTGGGTCAGAAGGAAGTAGGGAGGAGGGGGCAAGAAAAGATTAAGAGGATAAAAGTAGGATATATAAAAAATATACAATATATGTATATATAAATATATGTAACATATATAATATATATGCATATTCTGGATATATATAAGATATATACATATATATGAAGATAACAAAATGGAATTCACTAAATACTGCTTGATAAAGAAGGGAGTATGGGAAATGAGGGCCAAAGAATATCACTGAGGGGTGAGCTTATTCAAAGTATATATGCATCTATGGAATTATAACAATGAAACTCCCTTATACTATTAATGTGTGCTAATAGAATTTTTTCTGGACTGGAAGCATGGCTTCAGTGACAGAGTGCCTACCTAGTTAGCATAAATTCTTGCCCAAAACAAAACAAAACCAAGGCACCAAGCAAACAAAAACCAGTTCTGAAACTCAGATTGGAAATAGAGGTTCTCAGTCTGGGCTATATATAGAAGGATGTAGTTGCTTTTATAAATCCTGATGAGTACACAGCACTGGAGAGCAAGTAGATCAATATTTTAGAGAGGGATGGGTTAGATCCTAGCATTAGCAATTTTTCTACAGCCAAGTTTGAGAATATTTTCATCAAAAGCTATCCTTAAACTTTGTAACTTTTTGAATCCAATGATGCCAGATAAACAGGATCCTGAGAGTGCACAGTCTGGGTGGACCTTGTCTTTGCAGCTCTGTGTGTGGCTACAGGGGTGTGCAGCTGTAAAGAGTTTGATAATACTGGACAGCCTATATGCCCTCTCCTCCATAATTTCCGTGAGGTATTCAGGGTTCTTCTTCAACTCTCCCTCCCCTGATGCCCTTATTGGGGTATAAAGGAGAAAAAGATATGTGCAGGTAGGCCATTGGACAGGTGAAGACAGAACATGCATTAAGAGAATAGAACTCCAGAAGAAAGTGATCATGAAATGAGGCCAGATTTGGAGAAGAGGAAATGGCTCACGTCAGGGAGAGAGCAGATGCTACTCTGTCCAGGTGAATTTCTTTGCATAGAAAGTAAAATGAGACAAGGTTGTGAGATGCAGGTTAGCAAATGTTTGGGGACAATGAAGAGATAACAAACATAAGTTGAAGGAAAATGGGGGAGAAATAAATTGAATATGTGTGTATATATATGTATATATAGAGAGAGAGATAGGAAGACAGACAGATAGAGACAGAGACAGAGGCAGAGAGAGAGACAGAGACTTGGTTTCTTTTATTGTAAAGCCACTTAAAAACCCAAACATTTCTCAGGGCAAGGGTTGAGAGTCACCAGCATGCATCTGTTACTGCACCTAGTCATCTCTTATCTGATTAAGGAGGCTCTTATTCTGTGATTTGTAGTGCCACTCCTCCTAGAGACTCAGTTAGTCAGGGACACATGCTTGCCTTTCAAAATAACCACTTTTTTGCAATGTGATGACTTGACTTTGGTGAGCAGGGTAAAGATGCAACAGACTTTCTAGAGCAGTGCCACTCAGTCTTCCCCAAGTACCGGAGACTGCTGGGACCTTGTGAGACCACAGACACAGATTCAGTAGTTGGGGGATTCTACATTTGTTACATTCTGCCAACCCAAAGATCAGTAAGATTCGAGACAACCTTCTTCTCTGGGCACATGCAATTAGAAAATAGGTAGGTTGCGGGATGTTCTGGCAAGAGAAGAAGGTGGGGACAGCCGCTTCTCTTTTGGGGAAGTCCTTGCAAGAAAAACTGGGACAATAATGGAGTAAAGGCTCCGAGTCACTCCTGATCTCTCTGAGACTAACCGGAGTATCAGAAAGCCAGGATGAATCACTACTATCTGTGAAAGTCACAGGTTTCTCTCCCCTTCATCTCCTCACCTTGAGTAGTGATCTCTCATTTTTTAAATTTATTTTCATTTTTATTTTTTGTCCTCTACCTCTAATGTTTGGCTCTATCATTTGGGTTTACACAGTCACCACATAACAGAGGTGACACCCTCAGCAAGTTAGTTAACCTCTCCAAGCCTCTCTCTCTCTGGCAACTCTGAGAGCCATGAATTTGGTAATAGTGCTTGTATCTTAGAGTTTCAGGACCCATTAAATAAAACCTGCTGCTCAGAAATGCTTGCCATTTCACCTGGCAGCCAGGGCTTAGCTCGGTAGATATGAGTGCTCATGTTTGTCTCCCTACTAAGTACTTTCTTGGTGCAAAGGAACATAAATCTATACTCTCCTCTCAAAGCTGTAAAACAATTGTGGATATTCTCATCACCTCTTCTGAACTTCTCCCAAAGATTTGCAAACAAGATTAGCATCGCATGCCACTTTCTTTCTTTATTTCCTTTCTGTCTCACTCTTTCTTTTATCTCTCCTCACTTCTTTCATCTTCTTGCTTTCTCTTTCCTTTCTTTTCTTCCTTCTTTCTGTCTCTTTCCATTCCTTTTTTAAGAGGCCCTGTGCTGGGCATAGTGGTTCATGTCTATAATCATAGCTACTTTGAAAATTGAGACCATGATTATTAGATTGCAGTCAAGGCTAACTTTTGCAAAAAGTTCATAAGAGGTCACAGAGTCTTGCACACCTCTCATCCCAACTACAGAGGAAGCATAGATAGGAGGCTGTCAATCAAAGCAGGACGGGGCAAAAAGTGTGATGCTATTAGAAAAATAACAAAAGGGCTGGGAAGGTGGCTCAGTGGTAGAGCGCTTGCCTTGCATGCATGAGGCCCTGGGTTCGATTCCTCAGCACCACATAAGCAAAAAGAAAAAAGCCGGAAGTGGCTCTGTGGCTCAAGTGGTAGAGCGCTATCCTTGGGCTGAAGAGCTGTGGGACAACGCCCAGGCCCAGAGTTCAGGCCCCACGACTGGACCAAAAAAAAAAAAAGAAAGAAAGAAAGAAAAATAACAAAAGCAAAAAAAAAAAAAAGCTGAAAGGTATAGTAGAGTTCTTGTCCAACAAGTACAAGGCCTTGAGTTCAAACCCCAGCATCACCAAAAAAGAATAAAAACAATGCAATCCTGGAGTGATCTGGAGCTTCTTAAGTGTTCTTCAGAGGAAAATTAGAGTTAGGTCATAAGTAGGTCCATTGTAGAGAGCTGCAGTCTAGTGGTAGACCAAGACAGTGTAGAAAACAATGCTTACTAGTGTAAATACACCCTTTATCCTCCAGGAATGCCAAGACCTCCACTGACTGCTGGAAGCCAAGGATATATGTGATTTCTTTCCTATATACACAATCTTATGATACAGTTTAATTTATATATCAGGCATAGTAAGGGATTAACAACAATGGCTAACCATTCAATAGAACAATGATAACAATACACTGCAATACAATTTACTTAAAAGTTGTGAATTTTCTATTTTTAGAACTTTAGTATTAGTGGACCACAGATGACCATGGGCAACTGAAACTGCAGAAAGTGAAACCTCACAGACAGGGTAAAAGTTCTGATTTCCCATGCAAAATAGGTTAATGCATGATTATTCATCCTGTGAGTAATATTTCTTCAGTAGTTGTTAACAACAACAAAAAGGCTTTTGTTTCACTAACATGAAAAAAAGTTCTACCATTTTAGAAAGCATCCTAGGACCTTAGGTGCAGTGGCACATGCCTTTAATTCATCTATCTAGGAGGTGTAAGTTATGAGGACCATGGTCCAAGGAAAGCCTTAGGCAAAAACATAAAACCCTGTCAAAAACATAACTAAAACAAAAAAACGAATGGAGGCTTCTCTCAAATGGTAAAGTGCCTGCTAGTAAGTGCAAGGCCCCAGTAACACACACACACACACACACACACACACACACACACACACACACACACACACACACACACACACACACACACAGGATCCAAAGTGAAGAGCACATAAAAATATAAGGTTAAATTCCATCTCTTGTTTAAAGAGTAAAAGTTCTAAACGTCAACACAATACTAAAAGCTAACGTCTATTCTACACTTGCTAGATATCTGGGACTATGCTTGATATTGATTTTAGATGAAATAATCCTTACAGACACTTTACAAATGTGTTTTCAACATTAAAAGAAAGGAAAGAAAAAAACCACTTCTATATTTTAAAATAACTCTTCAATTGTTACAGCATTTCCAAAGAACAGTTTAATAGCTAATAGAAATAATCTGTATTTACTAACTACCCAGAGAGCACTCACCTTGCTGAGTGCTTTTCTGAATCATCTGCTACACAGATAAGACATAGAACTAGGCCTCTACACAGATAAGGAAATGGAGCCCAATATGGATTCGAACTCAGGTCTGAGTCCAGGCTAGAACTACCCTGCTTCCCACCCCCTTTTTTTGTCAATCATGGGGCTTGAACTCTGGGCCTGGGCTCTGTCCCTGAGCTCTTCAGCTAAGGCAAGCACTCTACTACTTGAGCCACAGTGCCACTTTCAGTTTTCTGGTGGTCAATTGGAGAAAAGAGGCTCAAGGACTTTCCTACCGCAGCTGGCTTTGAACCATGATCCTCAGCTCTCAGCCTCCTAAGTAGCTAGGATTACAGGCATGAGACACCTATGCCCAGTTACCCTCGCCCTTTTAGTTTCATTGGATTTGATCATATTAATCTTGGTGCATTTCTTTGACCTCTAGAAAGCTCTTCAAGAGGCTTGCCAGTCCTTTTTCATTGCTGTATGTTTCAGAGAACAACATAAACTTCCCCTGAATCCTCTCTGTTTTATAAGAGATACAGATGCATGCAGTCTCAGTGTGGAGAGTAGAGAGTGGACACCTGAGTCCCGGGGATGGGAAGAGGTTAGGAGTGAGGACCATTTCTGTAGTACACAAAGACCACGAATGTGGAGGATTTTCTTGACTGTATTACCAAACAGTGAAGGAGAAGGGGTGGAAGCAGGGACAAGGTAGAATGGGGTCCCAGGGTGCCTTCCTGCTTTGCAAGCCTTCACAGAGCTACCTGAGAAATGACAAAGAAGTTCATGCCTGGGAACAAGATGGACTACAAGCAAAGAATTTCCAGAACCATACAAATCTCATCTTACCTCTCCTTTTCTTTTAGCTTCTTTCCCCCCTTTCTTTTTCATCCCTTTCCTTTCTCCTCCACTCCTTTCTTGTATGGGAATTGAATCCAGAGCTTTGTGAATGCTGAGCTTCTGCGGCACCTGCCCTCTCCTGGTACTGAGGTACACTCAGGTGACCACGGATAACCACACTGAATAGGCAGGGCCAGATTGCTCAGCCAGGGAAAAGGGAAAGGAGACTGCCTGACCAGAAGCTACAGGAGAGTTTTCTTCTCACCATTTATGTATCAAAGAAAGGGAAACCTCCAATACACAGAAATACAGCCTGGGGCAGAGGGCAGGAATGGCTTGCTCTCACCCTGGGAGCAGCAGCTATGTCCCCCAGTTCCAGCACAGCCTGAGAGACATGGGCTTGGCAGTGGGCTCTCCAGCAATGACACCAATGCTAACCGGAAATCTTGGAGAGAAGGAAGTCACAGAAACCAGTGGGTCATTCTCTGTTCAGCTCTGGGAACTCTCCAGGACCTAAATGTGACACCAACTATAAGTTGGCTAGCCACCTCTGTTCCCCTCCTCACCCCCCAGCCTCTTCTTTCCCAGAATTGAATGTTGTGTCCATGAACTGCCAATGGAAGGGATCTTTTCCCTCTCAAACAGACCTCAGAATGCTGATCCCAGGCCTGCCCGACTTTCTGACTTGGCCTGTGGCCTAGAATTCCTTGTTGCTGGCCCCACCTAGTAGACTGGGAATGCCAAGATGCCAGGCCTGAACTTGCTATATACCCTTTGGACGCTCTATCTTAGACCACCCAGCTGTCTGTACAGAGGCCAACTTCTATATCCAGGTTAAGTGCTCCAAAGCCACATTCCTCTGAATAATCAGTATGTTTCTACCCTGTCCAGCCTCCACAGTCTGTCCAGTGACTTTGTGTTGCTAGGGTTCTAGCAAGTCTCCTAACCTCAACATCTCCTCTCTCCTTACCTGGCATATGAAACTTAGAAACAGCCTCAAATCACATCTGTTCAAATCTAGGTGATCTAAGATGATGCCCAAAAAGAAGTGTGGGAAGCATAGCCATCCTCTCTGCATCTCAATCCACACCCAATTCTGTAACTTTCAAAAACGTATCTGAAGTAACTCTCCATAAGTCAGGCATCTGTAACAGGTAGGCAACAAACTCCCTCCTGTGTCACAGAGACAGGTGGAGGATAGAGCAAATACTCCCACGATACGGTCTGAAGAGAAAGATGAAAAAGTGGGTCTCCACAGGCACAGTGGGAGATATCTATTTCCTCTCCAACCAAAAGACACAAGGATGATCAGATGCAAAAACCCTTCTATCTTTTAAGTCAAGGGGAAGAGAATGATCTCCACCAGAGAAAACTGAAAACTTTCAAATAATGATATGACTCTTTTGGATGAAAACTTTGATGTAGCGTCAACGTAGGCAGAAAAGTCATAGACGTTTTATCTCCAATGAACCAGCAAAAAAGCTAGTGCTGGAGGTAAGGTTTAAGTGATAGAGCACCCATTGTGAGACGAAAAAGGGGAGGGAAAACACACAAGAGCCTGAGTTCAAGACCTAGAACTGGCACATAACACAGGCACATGCACACACACACACACACATGCATGCGCACACATACACAAAAGGTAATGGTGGTGACAAAGAACCTAGCTAATTCCAAGAATGATCTGAGAATAAGTAAGATGATATACACAAAAGCTCTTGGGAAAAGGTAACATGCTATAAAAACATCCCTTCCCTTGGGAGGACTTCCAGTTTTCTCCAACACAAGGGCAGGTATATTTTCCTTGTGCAAACAATTATAGCTGGTATTGCACAACATTTGCACAGTCTGTTTATATGCAGTTATTCCCACTAGATTATAAGTTCCTTAGCACAGTAAATTGTTCACCACTGTATACATTCAAGGCCTGGTATTATTAGGCAGACGGTATTTGCTGACTGCCTGGCACACTGAAATCATAAATCTATTTAGATTTTTTTCAAGATTATTTAAGGTAGTTTGTCAGGAGGGGAAACAGTGGAAATGTACTATTACTTTTACTATTACTATTACCTTCTAAAGTTTTGTTTCTCTACAGGAAGGAACTAAATTCCCAACTCTGAGTTTACTTCACTCTTCATATCTGATATGGAATTCATTATAAGAAAACTTTTGCTGTGTATCAATGTCTCACACCTGTAATCCTAGCTACTCAAGAGGCTGAAAGCTGAGGATGCCAGCTGGAAGCTAGTCGTCAAGAAAGTCCACGAGACTCTTATCTCCTCCAATCAACCACTAAAAAGCCGAAAATGGAGTCCTGGTTCAAGTAATAGAGAGCCAGACTTGAGCAAAAAACGTTCAGGGACAGTGCCCAGACCCTGAGTTCAAGCCTGAGTACTGATACACATACACTGGCATGTGCACATGTGCAGGTGCTCGTACATGCGCACACACACATACACACACACATACACACACACAACACACACCTAGCAAAGAATCCAGTCATGTAGGAGTTTGTTGAATCCTTGTTTCTACGTGAGGAAAGATTTTATGTGAGGAACAAATTGATTGGTTGACTCAACTGGTTGAACAGAAAGGCTGAGAACATATCTTATGCCATAAATTTAGTCACAATTGAAGTAATGAGATGTGATATTTGCTCAACTGGTATAATCTAAGTTTCTACAGCCATCATACCATCACATATATATACATATATATATGATAATTATTGTAGTAATGATATACTTTTAGGAAGCAATGATGTGGTTAAAGGATTGTTCTTTGATTTAATTCTACTCATGTTGCCAACAGTGAGATACAAACAGATGATCTACTAATATTTGCTCTCCTCTTCCCCCGCTCTCCTTAAATGGACCTGATTGAGTAATGGATGGATCACTCAGAGCAGAAGCAGTTAAAATGATCATTTTACACTTAATGAACATCAGTAATTTTAGCTGTTCTATTTATTAGAAAGTGTACTTGACAGCATATGATAGTGAATGGCGTGGTTTCCTATTAGAGGAGTCATAAAGTACAGGGAAAGGCGGGCTCTAACAGTCAGAAATATTTTGGTCCTGAATGAACTTGTTAATATCACAACAAGTTGATGTTCTACCTCACCATTCCACAGAGGATATGTGAAGAGTAATTATAACTTCTCTTATTTTATTGTTATGATATTAAGGACCACTGGCATTGTTTATTTGTTTGTATATTTCATTTTTTATCTGACCGGGACTTCATTATTGTTTTATGTAATAGTATGAAGATGATGGCTTTATAACATGAATTTGAACTTAGCATTTGTTAAATTGCATTGCCATTGTGAACTTTCTCACCTTCAACATCTATTTTATTATTATCTTTAAGTAGTTGTACAGAGTGATTTCAATTCAATGTGTCAGAGTCCAATACATTCTGATCGCCACTCCTTTCCTCATTCCCTACCAGCTCTTTCAATCCTTCCCCTCACCTCAATTTTTCTAGCTCCATTTCCACATACATACATTGAATATCATGACTGCATTCACCTACCCTTCATGTTTCCATCTGTCTTCTGCTCCCCTTAATGTCAGTGCCCTCACAACATATATTCCAGTTTCCTAGATCTTATTTTGTTAAACTGTAAGTTAGCTGTTCAAAGGAGTTATACCATCTAGCATCATGTTTAAAGATAAAACTGGAAAAAAAGAATTCATATATGGCCAGGAGTCTGTGGCTCATGCCTATAATCCTAGGGATTCAGGAAGTAGAGACTTGAATATCGAGGTTCCAAGCCAGCACAAGCAAAAAAAGTCCATGAGACTCTAATCTCCAATAAACTACTCAGTAAAATCTGGAAGTGATGCTGTGGCTTAAGTGGTAGATCTGTAGTCTTGGGCACAAAGAGGCTCAGGGACAGTGCATAGACCCTGAGTTCAAGCCCAGGACTGGAAAAAAAATAATATATAACAGTGATAAAAAATAACAATATTACCAAGACTTAAATTCCTCATCCTTAAGATGTCTCAAAGTCTAATTTGTAACTATAAAACAAGATGCAAATATCAGTATTAAGAAGTGAGCAAGGCTATGAGATGGATGATGTACTTTGACAGAATCAAACTACATACTCTTGTCCAAATGTTAACTGCATGATCAGCAGAGTTCAGGGGAATTGAACAGAGGCTTGCACCCCAGGCTCAGCTACAATTTATGCCTTCAAGATTAGCCTATGAAAAGGTAAATACCAGCCTTTCTGCCTCCGAGTATGAAGGGAAAGCAGGTGATCTCTTAGGCAAACTAGGACTGTGGGATTTAGAATTTGAATGCCATGGGTCATATGTGTGCATGCTTTTGTGTTCTATAGGCCTTTGCCAAGCAACATGGTTCCAAGTCCATTGCCAAATACAGACTTTCTTCTCTGAACCTGCACAGACATGGGTAATACAATACTGAAATTAAGGATGTAGTGAAGGACTTCAAAATGTATTTCACTGAAGAACTAAGACACAGTTCTAGCACCTGACCCAACAGAACAGGACAGCCAGAGCTTGCACGAATAACCAAGAAGCTCTGGAGGGGGCGGGGGTCTGTTCCACAGTTCCCCAGGAACAAGCTGGGAAATGGAGGGTCCAGCATGCTCAGCTCAGAACCAGCTGGAGACTTGCATAATGGAGTGAGCTTTTGTATTCTCTGACACTCTTCCCTATGCAGGACCCAGCTAAATAAAAGTGGCAGTCTTCTTCACACAGTAGTAGCGCAGGAAGCGGTTTCTCAAAAGCAGAGTGGAGAAGGCAATCAAATAAAAGAGATATTGGCCATGAATGCTCTTTGTGAAACCCAGCAAGCCAAGCCGGATCAAGAATTAAGACCTCATCATCCAATCAGAGTTTCATTTTAGAAACCTGCCAAGGAGGACAGTCTCCTATGCTCACAGGCCAAAACAACCTGCAGGCATATTCTGTTTTCTGAGCCTACAAAGCATGTGTAGTTGTATCTACAAGAGCTGTGATTGAGCTCACATAGACTGAAAGGTTTAAAGTAGCTGAGTCTTGTTTCTTGTGGGATCAAAAAGTCAAGAAGACTTCCCAGTATATGTGTTATAGACTTAGCGTCCCTGCAGCCATACCCTCAATACACACACACACACACACACACACAGAGTGAATATTCAATGTTTTTCCTTTTAAGAACTACTTTCCTTCAGATTCTAATTCACTGCCCTACTCGCCATTGATAACAGCTTCATCACTAAGTATCTACAATAAACTGTACTTTCACAATGCTGTGCACATTTTTGGCATAATGGGAATTCCATTTGAAAAAGCCATCACTTGGGTGCTGCTAATAATTTTTCTAGATACAACTTTCTGTGTGTCATGGAATGAACCTGCTCCCACCATGGACTTAAAGGACTGTATGCAGCCCCTTATTACCCTATGAATATTGAGCCAGCATTTTAAATGGCTATCAAGTAAGTTTTGAAAGCCAAGATTTCGGTAACCCCCAACCATACATTCTTATGACATTTCTTGGCCTAACTTGATAGATTGGTTCTGAAAACATATACTAATTTTTTTAAATGCAAAACAGACCCACTTGTTTTAGGGCCTGCACAAACAGAGAACCAGTCGAGTGGGAACAGCATAAACAATGTTGTTTATATCCAAGGCCTGAGAAAACCTCTGCACTTTCCTCTAAAATTGCAGGAAGTCTCCCAGCAACCTCCACCCATTAAGGTGGAATAAGAACCATATTTGCCATAGGCACGGACACCATTTTTCAGCGATTCTGACACAGAAGCATCTCAAAGCAGGAGCACAATTAATAAAGGATGGTTTCTCCTCTAACCCACCACTGAAAGGGTCAAAAATTCCAATGACAAACACTTCTACAAAGCTAAAATTAAGTGAAGTCAAGCACAGCACAAGAACAGGTATGAGGAAGACAGAACATTTTCATTGTTTGGCTTTACTTTTAACCTCAAGTAGAGCAGAAAAATCATGCCAATAGTTGTGTGCCCAAAAGGACACTTATTACATAAAGTTAGGCCAGCTGTGTGTCTTTGAACACTGAAGTTTTGTAATTTCATTGGACCAAATCTGCTTGATTTCTTTTTATTTTACTTTATTTTATTTTTTGTCATTCAGCTTCCTTAATACATTTCTCCGTGTGTGTGTGTGTGTGTGTGTGTGTTTGTGTGTGTGTGTGTGTGTGTGTGTGTGTGTGTGTGTGTGTGGTAACAAGACTATATTTAAAAGCAAGCAACAGGAAGCTTTTACTTGGGAAGTTGAGGTTTAAGCGCTCAGTGGCAAACAATGAACCGGAGAGATAAAGATGCAATGCAAATGGCTAAGAACAGACCTTTGCTAGTTTCCTGCCAAAGTTGACTTGTGAGCATGTGTGAAGCCACGATATGGACTACCAGTGCTATTTTGCTTTTATTTACTCCAAACTATTTGTTCCTGTGAGAACTTCTATAAAAACAAAGTGTGGAGACAAACAATGGAAGCCTTAACATCTCCTCCTTGCTTGGGCTTTTATTTTACACATTATCAAATGTTTTTATCAGTGGAACTCAGTCCATTCATTCAACTCTGTGAATCACAACCCAGATCATGTTGCATAGGGTGGGTGGTTGGGGGAACCTATGCATTGTGGGTATCACTGAAAGAAAGACAGACAGAAGGTGAGCAGAAAATTCAAAAGCAAGCAAGAAAAAAAATAAACCAAAAGCAAAAAGAAAGACAGCAAGAAAGTAAAGAAAAAAGAAAGGAGAGAAGAGGGAGAGAGGAGGAGAGAAAGAGGAAAGGAAGGAGGAAAGAAAGAAAGAAAGAAAGAAAGAAAGAAAGAAAGAAAGAAAGAAAGGCAAGAAAGGAAAAGAAAGAAAGAAAGGAAAGAAAGAAAGAAAGGAAAGAAAGAAAGAAAGGGGAAGAAAGAAAGAGGAAGAAAGAAGAGAAAGAATAAAAGGAACAGAAAGAAGAGAAAAGAAAAGAAAGATACAGAAAGGTCTCCTTTTTTTTTTTCTTGGACATAAACAAATTTACAAATCCCATATAGTCAAGTTGCAAGTTACAAGTCCCAAAATAATCACGTTAACTAAAAAAAAAAAAAAAAATTAAGTGAGCTTGTAAGCACCCAACATAATTTTATTACCATTCCCTCTTCTGGCCCCTTTCCCCAAACAGGTATCCATGTCAAAGGAGAGCTCTTGAGTTGGGGGTTTATTTGACCTAGGTCACATAAAGGTCAAGCTTTTCACCAGTTGTTAACACAAAGCTTCCAGCCAACCCGCCCTTCAAATCCGGCTACACAGTCTTGTTTCCCTCTGCAAATGCGCTATGCACATTGGATTTTTCTCAGTTTTGCGGGAACTAACAATCCCTTCACTGTGAAGTGATCTCAGTGACAAATAAATAGGTCAAACACTCTTCGGTGAAACTGTAGTCGCTGAATTTGCCAAATATGGAAATGTAATGGGTTTTGACTTTTTCATTTTTAAAAAGGCTTTTTAAAGCGTTATTTTAAAACCAGTTGAACAGATTGCTTTATTTCTTTATTAAACTTCAAGGGATGCTGTCTTTTAAGCAGTTTTATGCAATCCAAACTATATTTTTGCCTCTCTGAAAAAGATCAATATTTATTCAGATTGATTTTTTTTCAGATTTACATGTGAAAAATAGATAAAATTGGATCAAATCTAAACCAAAACTAATTCTGTCAACTCCCATGAAAGTCAATAAAACCAAAATAAATTTAGCAGATTTCATCTACCTGCATTTGAGAATTGTTTTACTTCATTATTCCTTATAAACTTACTGAGCAGAAATTTGCTTAACTCTTACCCAGGCTTCCCTAACTGAAACAATAAGACTCTCTACGGAATATTTTGCACTTGAATATTATCATCAGGATAGCATATGGTGAACTGGCAGTAGGCAGTTTATCTTCATCCTCTTTGTAAGCTAAAATTAGCACAATGCTTTTGCGACACTCCAAACTCAACTCCCCACAGCCCAGAGACTCTCCTACAATGCCATGCTTGTCCCACATCCTGCTAGTTTCCAATATTTACACAAATTGGTTGAAGGTTTATAGCACCAATTGTGGATACGTTTTAATGCAATATAACCTGGAAGTAAATGCCAACAATGAAAAGTAAATCTGCAATCTGAGGAATCAGTCTGATAGATCCTTCCTTCGTGTATTTCTTTATTTATATGGTGCTTTAACTTCTAAAATAGTTCAAATGTTTACCAAAGCTAATTGTACCAAATGGGGTATAAAGTTCCAAAAGCAAGACACAGTAATTACCTTCTTAGACAGCTAAGGCTTATTTTGCTACTTGTTGACCATATTTAGTTTTTCTTGGGACTATGTCTTTGGTGCTAAAAAGGTATTGTTGGAAGAATTAAGTATGCACTTTCAGAGGATTAAATGAAGGTGATCTGCCAGTGGAAAGAGCTTATTTCTTTAAACAGGAAAGCAGCCACTGGCTAGCTCTTTGAAAGGATTACAATACAAACAATGATTTTAAAAACAATGGAAGAGGTTCAAATAATACATCCCTTTTAGTTGGCCTGTAGCAATGTAATCGTCTCATCAAATAGTTTTTAAAAATTCAGGAAGAATTAACTTTGGAAACACAAGATTGGCAGGTAAATCATAGATGTGTATTTATATTTGGAAGACCGAACCCTTCCATCTCATTTTGTTTCCCTCCTCCTCCAAATTTTAAGGCATTTATTAAAGCACATTTTATCCTAACAGGATTTTCCTTCAATTCCACTAAAGTTTCTATCACCCCTGTGTGCTGAGATGCATGTTTTCAGCTTGTTATAAGGAGATTAACTCCAAGGTTATAAACAAAGGCTGTTAGTGTCAGCTGGTTTCAATCAATTGATGAATCTGTTATCAATACATAAAAGTTCTCCTCATCAGTTATGTAAAGGAAAAAAAAAGGAAAAGATTAACTTCTCAAAATGTTTATCACATGTTGACCTAGTTATATTTACTCTCAGAAGAAGGCAATGGAGAAAAACATGAAAGATTCTCCATGTATGACAATATTTTACCTGATCTTCCTAAAGCAATCTTTCATACAATGTAATGTTAATCTACCTATTCTAGTATTTCCTTAACTACACCTCTCTTTTGACATAAAATGTAATATAGGTAATGGGTAGGGGGGGAAGCAAAATCACACATATGCCAATCTTTAGAAATTCTGCTATGTAAAGCTCTAAAAATTCCACATCTAAGCCAAAGACTAATAAACATTTGGACTTTTTCTGCGATTTCTCTTCGTGAACAAGAGAAGCACACCTATCATACCACTTCACACTCAAATGTCTAGAAAACTCAGATATTGAGGATATTCTGTACTTTTTGATTATCAACACTAAGTCCTAGGCTTAGAATTTCTCTTCATTAATCATGAAATTATATAGCGTTGATGGACCTTTTTGCAAATTTCAATCTTATGCAAACTGTTCATTCAAGGTTTTTCATCTTACATATTTGTAAACAAAGTTTCAAGTTGCCTTGCCGTCTCAGTATTTCAGAACTAAAAGGAAATACTCCAACCATCTGACCCAACTTCTTACTCTAACTGAAGAACTTTCATTCCAGGAAGCCTATATAATGGGTCCATGTATGAACACACGGAACCTGAACTCTAAAGACACTCTGTCAATTCTGTTACACAGTCTCTCAAAATGACACTCAAAAGTTAACAGCGTCTTGGGCTGGGAAGGTGGCTCAGTGGTAGCGTGCTTGCCTTGCATGTCTGAGGCTCTGGGTTCGATTCCTTAGCCACCGTTTACGCAGAAAAAATCAGAAGCAGCACTGTGGCTCAAGTGGTAGAGCACTAGCCTTGAGCTGAAGAGCTGAGGGACAGCACCCAGGCCCAGAGTTCAAGTCCCATGACCAGAAAAAAAAAGTTACCAACATCTTATCTTTGGCCTCAGAACTCTATGGATTCCTATTCTATTCTTACTGAGGAAGAATAGGCAGAATATACACAGGTAATGTGTAATGTGTTCAGACATATAGACAAAGCAAATATGGCAAAATTAGCCACAGTTAAAATAAGGATGTGCTCTGAGTATTTTATTGTACTATTCATTGTGTTTTGCTACATGAACGAAAATATTTGTAATAAAAATTAGGAAAACATTAACAAGTTCTATATAGAGGAGAATCTTAGTGCATCTTGTTCTACACTTTCCATTTCTGAAACAACACCCTAGGCTTTAGTGTGCACATCCTTAAGTTTTCACTGCATGGTACCCCAACTGAGTAGTGATTACACAGTATAAGGAATTCCTTTCTTTAAAGAAACAGAAACAGAATCACTAGGAAACCATTTATACTGCCTGGAAATAGGATGACTTTGCAGCTTGTTTAAAAAATTCAAGCAGCCTAGGCACCCATAATTCTACCTACTCAGGAGACTGAGATCTGAGGATTGTAGTTCTAAGCCAACCCAGACAAAAAGTCTGTGAGATCATCTCCAATTAACCAACAACAACACCCCCTCACCCCTGAAATAGAAGCATGTCTCAACTAGAAGAGAGCACGGCTTGAACAAAAAAGCTAAAAGAGAGTACCCTGACTCTGAGTTTGAGTCCCCGTATCAGCACACAAAAAACAACAATTCAACCCATAATGTATCATGAGAGAACAGATTGAAAAGGAAATTAAAGTAGTTGAAATAAGTAATGGACTCTCTAAGCCCTCTTTTAACCAGGCTGTATATACAGGAGGGTAGGAGGAGATATAAGCAATGAGATTGGGGGGGGGGGTGTGTGGAGGAAGGTAAGAGTAGCAACCAGCACAACCAATAATTCTGTAGGGGAAAGTAGTGGTAAAGTTGACTTGCTACAAACACTCCTTATAAACCAAGTTTTGGTCCCCAATCACATCCCTGAGTCAAGTTTTCTGATTCACTCTTAGCCAATAGATTTATTCAATCTTATTTACCAACTGCAATTGCTATAAACTGAGACTTTAGTACATATCTATCTTGATACATACAGATCCTCAAATATATCTAGTATTTTTTAACACTTACATTAATTACCAATACACATCCTGCTGTTCAGAGGCCTAATACTGCCAATTGTCTCATCAATGACCAAAGATTATTGTGGCAAGATATTATGCACGAGAAGCTCAAAAACAAACTTTGTTAGTGGGAAAATCCATTCCCCATCTTATCCTGGCTAGGATGAACACTCAGACTTTGGTAAAGAAGTAAAAAAAAAAAGAGATAAACCCTTAAAAAGTCACTTTGCCCTCCACCCCAAACTTGTTTTTCTCACAAACACATTAATATGTGGCATAGGAGAAAATGAGCAGTTGCTTGGTTGCTTAGAAAGGATCCCGTGGGCCAGAGTCTTGTGGTAAGAATTGTATCAGCCTACACCTCTTATTAACAAGGCATTTATTTCCTCATTGGCTACTGAGCAAAAGTTACAGATGACATACTTGAGTGTGTATGAGTGGAAATACAGTGTCCCACCAAAGCTAAAATGGCCTCTATCCTGACACAAAGGCCACTCCAATAACCTCCCTTGTAAAATGAAGACATATGAGACTGATAGTAGAGTCTCCATTTTTTTTAAATTGTACCATCATGCATGCTCAGAAATGAGCACCAGTCATAATTCCAGCCTCCTGAGTAACTAGGATTACAGGCATGAGCCGCTGGTGCCCTGCTCCCTTCTCTCTTTCAAATGAGAGAATGATGTGGTAGACACACTTCAAAACAAAATGGACTAGGGCCTTTACTTGGGATAAAATTATGATGTCAGAGTTGGAGAAAGCCTGATCAGTTCAGCTTCTATTGCTCTCTTACTTCCACCTCAATTTCTGGAAATTCAAACCTAGAAAATGAAGACATAGCTAGCTGCTCAAGCTGTCACAAGCTGTAACTAAAAAAATAATCATTTGTTTGAAGACGTTTTCCATTATGGAGCATTGTATCTACCCATACTAAGTGCTCAATAAACATTTGTTAAATAATAGAATATCCAAACAAAAGAGCCATACGTTGCAATATCTAAGACTTTAAGGGGCTAAGAACCATTAGATAGTAAGGAAGTAAATGCCCTTACTTTATTAGGTGAGCATTGGAAAAATTAAACCCAATTACACATCTAAATAAGTAATATCATCAGTTCTTATTGAGGAGAATACTTGGTGGAAGTAAAGGGAAACTCAAGATTCCAAGCAAGAGAAGTAAGTCAATGACTCCCAATTCTGGTATCCCTTTTCTCTCTCCTCCTTCCTCCCAGCATCCACAGTCACAAGCTGAGAACAGGTACTGTCACTGTTGCATTTTGTTCCTCTGAAATAGGAACCTTGGATTAGCTCTAGTTGACTAAAGCTCAACCCAGATAAGTCCTGGGTAAGGCTGATAGGCAGTGGGAAGAAATTTGAGGAAGTGACAAGAATTGCCACGTCATCCCCCATAAAGAAAGCTTTCCCACAAAGTGGCCTGGGAGGTGGCTACGTAACAACTGGTGTTAAAAAAAAAAAAGGCAGATAAACCCAGAAATCTTTTGCAGCATCAGGATAGAACTGGCCACAAACAATTTTCATGCCTTTGCATGAAAAGAAGAATATAACCTATAGCTTCTTCTTCCCCGACCCCACCCCTCTCCAACATACATTTCTCCCTCCTGAAACTAAAAAGAGTCTGAGACAAGAGTCATAGATGCCCTCCTACTGAGGGACCAGGATGCCCAGAGCAGCAGACTTATCTCTGCCCACTTTTAATATGTCAAGTAGAGGATCACCGGTAATCCAATGTGGGTGTTGGGTAGGTTTTTTTTTTATTTTTTATTTTAACAAAGACTCCAGGTTTCTCTCTTTCTGTTGCAGGTAGGTGCCAAGTCAGAAATAAACTCTTGCTAATTTCATTCACCAGGCAATGGACATCATAATAATCTGCAATGACATCTGTCATGGCAAAGATTTCCACTGTTCTTCACAAAAGTTTCTTGGAGAAGTAGAGGTCAGCCAGCAGTTATTCTCCCCAGAAATTCACAGGTAAAGATATTTCTCACCCTGGCAAAGTGACAGGGTGAGTGGGACTTTTCTGTTGTTAGTTTTAAAAGACAGTCTGAAATTCTCTTTGAGTATATATCAGTTATATTTTTAAAATTTCACCAAAAGGAAATGTTCTCATGACAGTGTATCCAAATCTTGTCTTAGATATCATCAAAAGGAAAAATAATCTGTATTGTAAAATAGACTACAAGGTCAACTACTTTTACAAAACGTATGTTGTTTTATTAAATGATACTTCGGGCTACTTTAAAGAGTATATCAGGCTAGATTTCAGCTTATATGTCTAATGAATAAATCCCATAATATCTCAGTACCTTACACCTCCTTTTCTAGAAACTATGGCTTGCAGTCAGCTATATAAATTGTCCCAATTTTCTATATAAAGATAAATTCAAGTTAATTATATTTCAAAGGTTTCATAAGGGCCACAGTTGTTGGCTGACCATATTTTCATCCTCAGTAGTCAGAGAAATATTTCAATACAGTACATTTTTTGCTCAGAACTCTCTGAAAACACATGAGAAAGGAAATAATTAGAATTACATTTACTTACCCTCACATATTAGCATTAAATTATTAGTTGCATTAGTGGCTTTCATTTACATTAAACTTGCAAATTATATAGACCCTTATTTTCATTCTCGGAGCATCTTAATTTTTTTCCCTGCATGCATAGCTAATCATTTGCTTACCTCTTATCACTCCAGGAACCTAGAGTTCTTAATTCCATGGATTTCCACAGGGCAAAAATCTAGGCCATCTTTTAGGTACAGAAATCAATTCAGCCATCACTACACTCTGCATCAAAACAACATTTTAAGAGTGAAAGTTGAAGCCAGTGGCACTGAGCCAAAGCACCTCTCCTCTATAGGAAAATGCAGGGGGATTTTAATAGCAAATAGGGATAATCATTGAGGCTTAATATTAATAAATAGCAACCCTTAATTGCTTAATGTTCCTGATTCAAATCTGGAACTTAACATATGGTACCCTGAGAATAGTATCACACACCCCTCTTCATTCCTGGAGTGTCCTATGTAAATATTTGCAGGGTCAATTTTGTCTCTTTACTCCTAGTAAGATCATACTAACCAATTACACCTTTTTATGTTTTAATTAAAACCAGAAAAAGGACCATAAGTCTATTGCATTTTTTAGCAACATCTTCATCTCTGAAATACAATAACATGATACTTTCAAAAGGAATTGTATTAACTAAGTATCATAATTCATAGAAACATCACTGATGTCTTCTAAAATCCTATTCAATCAATTGACTACATCATTCACAAATTATGATCATTTATTCAAATGGACATTAAAACCACAGAAAGCTTCTTTCCCATATCCTTTTCCCACAGGCCAAATGAAGATGAATTAAGAAAATCTGGCCAAAGGTATATGTGTTTATGACCATCTTCCACAGCAAATAGGATATTTTCCTCTGGGAATAAAACATTTTCCTTAAACTACTGTTTATAACCCTTATCAGCTCAACAGCAATAGAGCCATCAAGTCCAATCTCTTGTGGAAAAAAGTCAAGGTTAACAAGTGCCTGCATTTTTGTTTATCTTTAGCTGCAATTGCTACTGACATCCAATTGGGTAATAAACATGAGGTCTGTCAAATATTCCCAAGAAACAGGTGATCCAAAAGCTATCTCCACACAAGGCCATTGCCAGGTAATCAAACAATCCTGCTGCAACAATTATGATTTGAGTGAATTTATAGATGCAAACATCAGTCAATTCCAAATGAATAGAATCATATACCATTCCCACCACTGGATTAAAAGGGCGGGGGGCATGGTGGGCATGGCTAGGAAAGGCTTCTTGCTAGAATTACTCACCTATAATAACTTGTATCCTGATGAGCATAGTACCAACCAAAGAAAAGTCTTTCCCTCCTTCTTATCTTTTTCTGTTTCAAGGCAACTCTGTGTTGCTTAATACAGCCACCTCCTTTACTATGGCAGCCAAGTTCCTGAGCCCAGTTGCGCCCCCCCCCCACCCCTCTCTCTGCCTGAAAACCAATTCAACGGTTATGTGTGTACGTGTATATTTGGAATTGTTGCATGGTTACTACACTAGAAAATACTTCATTTAAACTTGAAAAGTGCTAGAATATGTGCAGCATGTTTGATTTTAAAGAGTCAGATTAGTATTTGGGGAGTAGGGTTGAGGGGAGACCACATGGCTCTTTCCAGTCCAGCATGAAGCTCACTGATAGCAACAGGAGTTATGCAGTTGGATCCAGGCAGCACAGGGCTCTGTGCCATATTTTACTTACAGATTAAAAATAGAATCTGTTCCAGCTGCAAAGTAAAACACATTAAACCTTCTGCCTCCATCTGAAAATGGAAATTAAATCTAAGGGCTATGGCTAGTATCTACAGAATGCAAGCCTATAGCCTCTACTTCAATTATGAAAAAAAAATGAGCCTAAAAAATATCTATCAGCCTAAAAGAAATGTTTTCCCCTCTTGCTGGGTAGCTTTCCTTAACATTTTATCATTGAATGGAACAATGTTTTCCAAAGCTCACTCCTTTCCTTCTGAGACATCTGGACACAAAGTGAAGGGCATGCTTTAAAAGGAACAAATCTCTGTCCTGGGAATAAACACTAAATAAACCCCCCTCAAAGATTCTAGACAGTATCAAATGAAGGATACTATCTTTAAAGATAACTTTCAAAATAGGACATACTAAGAGCCAGGTGATAGCATCTTTTGTCAAATAAATGGTTTCAACATCAGAAACTATGTTTCATTTTTCAACATTCTGGCAAAAAGTCAATGTAACCAGAGTTGTATCAGCAGGCCAAAGTTTCTATACTGATTTCTAATCCTGGAATCTATTAAGTCATGGGCAGGTAATTTAAAGATTCTACATAAAAAGAAAACTTAGCAGGCGGGAAGTGGAAAAGGCTGTCGCTCACCAGGATAAGCGTCCAGTGGGAGCCCATAAACATGAAGGCCTGTGAAGCAAAACATCTACTCCGCAACACTCAGGAAATGTTCATCAATCAGTTGTCAAGCAAAGAGGGAAGTCACCTCATTTTCAGAGCAGTAAACTGATGAAATGAGTCACTGAATTCCCATGATAGCTTGGCTAGTCTCTTCCTTCCCAGCCCACCCCTAGTCCCCACAGAGCCCAGAGCCTTCTCTGAGAGAAAACAGTTCAAAAGGGCAGCAGGTCGCTTGTGAGTGACCCTCAGGAAGGGGTGGGAAAAATATCACTTTTCGCCTAGCCAGAGGGTGGCGGGAAAGCCACAGTCATTGACGATGGGCTGCGTTTTCTCCCTATCTAGAGAACAGAGACTACACTTAAGAAGAAAACAATGCCAGATGGCACTCACAGTCCTCACAGCCAGAAACCCTGACATTATTCTAGACCCTTCTGCCATCCCACCACACCCCGCGTCCACACAGTCTCCCAGTTGGGTCCAGTTCTTGCCTCTCCAGACTCTTCCCTCTGCTTTAGTTTAGCTCTTCAACATAACCACATAACTGCAAGGCTGACTCCAGGCTTTCCCATGAACGATTCTTCTTTCACACAGATCCGACCTTGCTGTAACTCTGCTAACATATTCAGCTGCCTCCTAAACAAACTTCAAAATGCCTTCCAGTTCCATACAGGACCCTGCACAATCTGGCCCATGTCACCCCTCAACCTCACCTGAGTCACCTCCTTTCTTACCCCCTGGAAAGCACACAGAAAGCATCCACCATGTCATGCTCTCCTTCATAGCTTCACAGAAACCAATGTCTCTGCTTCCCATGTCTCTCTTGTCCATTAGTCCCAAATTTCCTTGCAAAAAGCTAAATGATTGGTCAGTAAACATAATAAAATGATTATAAAAACTAAACAATAAAGTAATAATAGCTACAAACTAAGAAAGTAATAATAACTTCAAAAAATCTACCTTATTTCTTCTAGGGATAACCCTAGGGAGATGAGCTAGTAACTAAGATGATGACAGCAACTCCAGGTAGACAAGGACCAGCATCTAAGATATTTTCATTCTCCATGAATAAAGGTGCTGTGATTAAAAACGCCTGTCATGGGGCCAGGTACCGGTGGTTCATGCCTGTAATTCTAGCTACTCAAGAGGCTGAGATCTAAGGATCCTGGTTCAAAGCCAACCTGAGCAGAAAGTCCATGAAACTCTTATCTCTAATTAACCACCAGAAAACAGGAAGTGGAGCTGTGGCTCAAGTAGTAGAGCACTAGCCTTGAGCTGGAGAGCTCAGGGATAGCCTATGCCCAGGTCCAGAATTCAAGCCCCACGACCAACAACAACAACAAAAAATGTCTGTCATGGGACAAGCATAGCAAGACCATACCAATGCCAGGCAGTTGTCTATCTTTGCTGGGTTTTTGTTGTTGTGTTGTTATTTTTGTTTTGCTTTGGGATTTTTTTTTTCACTTCCAAATTGCACTGAGTTATTCATTCACTGGATTTATCCTACCATATGTTAATTGTTTGCTCTTCTGCTGGACCATCAGTTTCTTTTATTTAACCTGTTCCAATCTGGTTTCTCACATCTAACACAAGACTGGGTGCTATAAATGGTCCATTAGCACTCTTTTAAGTTATTTAATGAGTGGGGGTGTGGAACAAGTGGTTGAGTACTTGCTTTGCAAATGTGAGGCCCAGTACCAGAGGGAGAAAGTAATGAATAAAATTGTTTCTGCTTTTCTTCTATTTTCAGAAATATTTTCTCATAAGCTTCCACAATATTAAACAATGCCTTTTGTTTGTCCTGCACTTATTTTATATTTTCACATAAGGAAATGTTTATTTATTTGTTTATTCCTTAATTTTTCTGGTCGTTCTGAAGTTGAAGCTGGGCTTTGCACTTTGTTTCAGGCTCTCTACCACTTGAGCCGTACCACCAGCCAAAGGGAATGCTATTCATGCCTGGAATGTGGTAATGTAAATATTCACAATAGCCAGCCTCCTCCAATTTACCAGGCTGAAGTCATAGTGAAATCATATTCCCTCAGAACAATGTTTTTTAAAGGTGATTGTTCCTGAATCATTTCAATTGTGTATCCCAACTCAGCTCCTCAGCATCCTCCTTGCAGCCATCATTTATCTGAATCTTTCTGGCTTCATTAACCCAGTTTCTACAGGCAATAACCAGAATGTTAAGAGCATTCTTGCCCCTATCCCTGGCCCCAAACTGATGGACTAAAGAGTCCATCTGACCCACCATAAAAGTGGTCAGAAAGGAGATAAACAAATGGAGAAAAGCCACCTGACACAACACAATAATCAGTTCCTTGGGTTATATTAAAGCAGGCTGTCATCTCTTTCAACCATGCAAATTGAGACTGGCTTAGTTACCAAGGAATTACAAGTAAGAATTAGACAAATACTGCTCCACACATTTAGCTGAGTCAAGTAATCAAATGCGTGTCCGTTGTTACTGCATTTGTAGTGCTGTGCATTGAGCTGAGAAGTTAAAGGGAGTCAACCAAATATTAAGACTGTCTGTGTCAACACAAGGCTCCATGCCTCTATGCCTCTGATCATATAAAATAATACTAATTGAAATAAATTCTAGGAAATGAAATGAGGTTTTTTTTTCTATCTGTCTTGTTTGTTTCTTGGTCTTTAGGAAAGTAAGGAGAGCACAGAAATAGAGGGACAAAGGGTGAACAAAGGCAGCAGTTGCAGTCACTAGTAACTGTTGAAAATGAACTGTACAACTTGTGGACAGGGAAGGAGGCAAAAACTGAGGGAGAGCAAAGGAAGGATGATGGTGTTGAAAAAGAAATGTACTTATTACCTGACTTATGAAACAATACCTCCTGTATCATCTTTATCTAGCAATAAGTTTGTAAAAAGAATATCCATGTCTACCATCTCACTGGATTCCCTGTGAGAAGAAGATAGGACACTCTCCTTTAGATCTTAATTCTAGGCAAAATACTTCCTCTGAGTAACTTCCATAAATGCTGTAAATCTTGCAAACTAATCTATTTCATTCTTTGTTTTGGCTGTTAGGAAGCTCAGTAGGTCATAGATACTTGGTTACTTTTATTAAATTCCTTAAATCTTAGGAAATAGAAAATATACATGCTTTTTAAGTTTAAATACAGATAGTCCCAACTTATAGTTATTCATTTTGTGATTTTTCAACTCTTCAATGGGAATAAACAACACACATTCACTTAGAAACCATTATTTCTTATTATCTTTTTTTTTCTTCTTTGTCCGTCACAGGGCTTGAAATCTAGGCCTGGGCATTATCCCTGAGCTCTTTTGCTCGAGGCTAGCACTCTACCATGTTGAGCCATAGCATCATTTCCAGTTTTCTGGTGGTTAATTGAAGGTAAGAGTCTCACAGACTTTCCTGCCCAGACTGGCTTTGAACCATGATCCACAGATCTCAGCCGCTTGAGCAGCTAGGATTACAGGCAAGAGCCATCAGTGCCTGGCAGAAACCATTATTTCTAATTCTGATCTTTTCCCTACACTAGCAGTATGAAGGAGACTTGCAATGCTGGACAGTAAACTACATTCCCCTATCAGTCATGACACCACAGGACGAATCATGGATACTCTATCATGTTACTAAGCCATGGTGCTTGGGACATTATATGATTCAATGCATTTAGTTTGATTCAATGCATTTTCTAGTTTTGATATTTTCCATTTACAGTGAGTTTATAAGGACATAATCCATTATAAGTCAAGTATCTTCTGCATATGCTTGTATCCCAAGATATCAAAGAATAAAAGAAGCTGGGCCCAGGTGGCTCACGCCTGTAATCCTAGCTACTCAGAGGCTGAGATCTGAGATGGTGGTTCAAAGCCAGCCCGGGCAGGAAAGTCCATAAGACTCTTATCTCCAACAAACCACTAGGAAACCGGAAGTGGCGCTGTGGTTCAAGTGGTAGAGTGCTAGCCTTGAGCTGAAGAACTGAGGGACAGCACCCAGGCCTAGAGTTCAGGCCCCACAACTGACCAAAAAATAAAATAAAAGAATAAAAGAAGATGACAAGGTACTACTTGTCCCAATGTCACAAATACATTTTCATAAAGATAGTCGAAGAAAGATTCAAATGAAATTGGACTCTGTAAGCATTGACCAGGGGCTTAAACTAGCACCAAATTCATGAACCAATTAAATATTTTCTGTATTTACTCTTTCATTTATCCTTTCTTTGAAATGTGTGATTTTTGAGTGCCAGGTACAGGCTCACACCTGTAATCCAAGCCACTCAGGAGACTGAGGAAGGTCAGACCAGACAGAAAAGCTCATTAGACATCATCTTCAAAATAATTAGCAAAAAGCAGGTCTAGGTGTATGTGGCTCAAGTGATGGTTCAGTCTAGAAAGCACAAGACTGAAATTCAAACCCCACTTTAATATATGTATATGTGTGCATGTATATATACATATATAATTATCCACATATAATTTTGACTAAAATTTGCTATGTAGTGTCATGTTCTCTCTTATTTTTTTTTATAAAAATCAATAAAAGGGAGCTTTAACTCACTATTTGTTAAGAAATAAAATTAGCAATGTCTTGGGGGTGACACTGATAAACAACATTGGTTAAAAAATAAAAACCAAAGTTAATTGCCCTAATCAGCTTGAATGCATCTAGGTTAAGTCTATAAGACTACATGAATCCACAAAGCCAGACACTTGAGTAAAACCCAATTTCACCAACTAAACTTCAGGGATTAATCAATATAAGAGGTAGAAAATTCCTACATCTTCTAAGGGAAAATGCTTGACATAAATGTATTATTTGAGTTATCTTTTGCTAGGCCAACAGCCAAAACCTCTACTTGCTATCCTTAATTAGTGTCAGCATTAATGGAGGAGGAAGATAAATTCAGGGACAGAATTAAATATTCCATCTCAGGGGATAAAAATCAAATGCTACTGGGAAGGGCATAGGTCACAAAACACCCTCCCCAGGTAGCATAGTTATTCCTGTTCCAGGATCTGTCTTAGAATTCATCCTCAACCACGATCCTATGATCTGTCAAAAGATCCATCACATGCAAGGATAGGAGTAGGTAGAATAGGGAATTGTGTAGGTGATGTGATTTAAAATGCATCCAAATTCATCTATCAATAACTTTTAAAATAGCTCCCCCTGAATCTTTCCTTGATAGCTCTTGAAAAAAAAATATCTTTGTATCTTTGAAACAGGTGAGAACTTGGTGCCTTTTATACTCTGATAGATTTCCATGTGAGATTAATTCTTTGGCATCCAGAAGAAATCAGCCCTGCGGGAAAACAGTGTAGTCACAATTCGAATGCAGGATGGGTTTTCGGTCTGTGCTTGTAAGTAAGATAGTCATAGGATATTCAAAGATGAAAAATACCTCGTCCCTTCCCAGAAGTCTCTTAGATAGGATGCTCAAAACATAGCTCATTTCAACTTATGATGAAGAGCAGGATACTGGAACAACATAGAAAAGACATGTTTCTTAGTCTGGGGTTTTCATGAAACACATCTGGAAGCCAATACTTAACTTGAGCTTAGAAATCCTTCACTTGGCTATATAGAGTCTCTGTCTACCACTGGGAGTGGGGTGGAGTGACTATGGTTAGAATTGAAAGGCTCAATCTATCTAGAAGGAAGAAAATATCAAGCAATTACATTTTACTAACCTCCAACAAAATTTGAATTCCTTCAAGTATAGATGGAGGCAAGTAACAACTCACTATTCACAGGACCATAAATGAAATAATGCTTATATTATCACAATAGGGTGGCTACAAATACTGCAACACATGAGTTACATTCATTACTACTTCAAAAATGCAAAAGAAAATTGAGTTTCTTGTAGACCTTGTTACTTAATGCATATTTAACCAAGCACTTACATTATTATATTATAACTCACTGTTTAAAAATATTTTGATAATTAGATTCAATAGAGTTTACCATAAAGCCCTACATATTTTGGATACATTAATAAAAATATCACTCCAACAAAATATCAATTGCCTTTCCTAGACTGTCAAAGATGTTCCCTCTCCCACAAGATGCCAATATTCTCTGAAGAACTATGCATTGGCAGACACATGATTAATGGTGACCTATAATGATGACCTCAAGGTTCAGAAAGCAGGGTCCTGGATGCCACATCTTGGGTTACAGCCAGGAGCCTTGATCACAAAGCTGGTAATGGCTGAGCCATTGGCAAATTGAGAAATAAATACACTTACAGATCCCTAGGAATCTGCAGTGAACATTTAGCTCACATTTGCTTGGTGTTCTGAGTAGCACCCCACAAACTTCCTTAAGGATAAATACAAGGGCCTACTCATTTTTATAACCTCACGCTGAGCACCTGACACCTAGGTAGTACTTAATCCATTTTGATGAGTTGACTAGAATGTATAAATTTACATTCCCCCCCCTCTGCCTCCTGCCCTTAAAGACAACTCCTGATAATGGTTTGGCTCATCTGCAGAAGTGATTATAACTCTAAACTCTTTTTTTAATCTCCTTGGGCTATGTTAAATGAATGTTTCTCTAAAATTAACTTCCTCACTTCTGTGCTGCCAAGAATGACACCCTGTGAAAAATCCACCACCTGGGACAATGGATTCTCCCCTCATGTATTTTCTTGGGTAGAAACTAAAACACACGTTTAGGCTGTGCCAGGCTGTGTGTGGTGGCCCTGGAATGCCTAAGAGAGCCAATCTGAAAAGCAAGTTGCTGCTTCTAGTTTAAAATCAGACACAGAAGCAAAGGCAGAAGGGAAGGTAGAAAGGAAGAAGAGAAAAAAAAGTCCCATACAAGAAATAAGTTAAATCAATAAAATGATGTCATTAATCTGAGTATGGAATATATTCTTTGTATGCATTACATTTGGGAGAAATACCTTATAGTTTGGGACAGAAACAACTGACTATTATTATCAACTTCAGGGTTCACTACAACAGAAAACATGTTCCATTCTCTCAGAAACGCTCCTGTTTTACTAATCAGAAGGACAGTCTCTTATTAACAGTAGATGGAGTGAAGCTGAAAAGTAGTTAAGTTCTTAAGGTTTTCATGCTTCTGGCTACAGAGCTAAAAGACAAATTGATATAACATCATCATTCATTATTCTTTACCACTCTACTTTCATTTATTAAAAAATAATTCTTGGGAAAGTAATTACTTCCAGAAAAGCCAAGAGTTAGTGTATAATTTTAAATTTCTACAACTCATACCCGAGTCAGTATTCCTTAAAAGCAACAGCAGCAATGTAATTACAATCCATCACTTGCAACAAAACCCCAGTACCTATACAGGTGACAAAAGCCAGTGTCAGTAACAAATCTATGACATCACATACCAAGTCCCTTGTTAAATGCAGACCAAATGTGTGGCTTTAAGGCCACACTTCAACACCACACCTTTTTAATTTCAAAAACGAAAGTATAAAAATTGAGAAGAAATCCACACCACACCACAAGTTCACACATGAATAAAAATGAGCAATCAACAGAAAGTGTAAGGAATGATGCTGCTGACTCATGTCCTATCTCTTCCAATTGAGAGTCAGGCCTACTCAAACCCAATCACATGAGCATGGAATTCAGTAAAGGTCAATCAAAGACAAGCTGAAACTTCAACTGTCTAGCTGACCTTCAGAGCTTGTGACAAATTGCTATCAGTCAATGTCAACTAATGACAGGAGCTCTTTGGCTAATCAATTGTTCTAAAAACGATCAAGAAAACTACTCACAGGACAGCTCATTTTCACATCAATGCCCGTGAAGTATGAAAAGCTCATTTTTTTTGAGTTTTTAATAAGCTCATAAGTAAAGCAGTTACTTGGTAACAGAGGTCACCTTACAAAGACAGAACCTTAGTCTGTCTTTTACATATTCTTTTTATTACCATATTATAGTAAAAATATGCCACAGATATGCCTGAGGGCTACATAATAAAGTAGGTAACACTTCATCCACTTTTTAGATGTGTCTGTGTGTGTTAGAAGGGACTGTTTTGCTGTAAATAAATTTGATTGTTGAAGATGAAAAACAATGACCTCAAGTTTACTACTGATATTCTCTAATAGGGAGAAGATGCTCTTTCAATGAAAATGTTTATGGCCAAGTTCATGTCTTGAAATTTACAGTTAGTATTTTTAAATGATGAAGTGGTTTTTCTTTAAGATGACCTGCTTTCATGATGCTAAAAGTCAAGCACATGGAGAATCAGAAAAATGTTACTGATTATTTGACGAGTCAATAGAATGCAAGGTGAGCGTGCTACAAGTGGTTCTAAAAAAAACTATCTAAGCTTCTAATTCAGCATATTTGATAAACTTATAATATTTTCCTTTTGATAATGGGGATCTGTGCAATGTAATAACTTCTCTTTCTGTTTCACACTTGACTTTTCCCACCAGGAATCACTTTCCTAATCTTGCCTGTCACCACATGCAAAAGCCATACTTTAATTTGCAATACAACATTAAACAAAAAACATCTAGGGCAGCAATGGTCTAAAGGCTGGGACCTGTGATCACCATTACATTTTACTTTTCCCTGTTCTCAGAAGTATTTATTTATCAGACAAAATTTATTACAGTGGACTGGGAAGGTGGCTCAGTGGTAGCGTGCTTGCCTTCCATGCATGAGGCCCTGGGTTCGATTCCTCAGCACCACATAAGCAGAAAAAGCCAGAAGTGGCACTGTGGCTCAAGTGGTAGAGCACTCACTGACCTTGAGCTGACTAGCTGAGGGACAGTGCTCAGGCCCAGAGTTCAGGCCCCACAACTGACCAAAAAAAAAAAAATTCAAGTACCACTAGAATACAATAAATCTCAGAAAAAGCTGGGTTCAGGAAGCTCATACCTATAATCTTATCTAATGAGATCTGAGGATCACTGTTCAAAGCTAACCAGGGCAGAAAAGTTTGTGAGATTCTTATCTCCAACTAACCAACAAAAAGCTGTAAGTAGAACTGTGGCTCAAGTGGTAGAGCACTAGCCTTGAGTGAAAAGCTAAGAAACAGTGTGCTCAGGCTGAGTTCAAGCCCTAGTACCAGCACTAAATAAAAAGTCCCAGGAGAGATGCAAAGTTTAACATACAAGAGTGAGCAAATAGGATACAATCAAGTCCCTCTTCACAACAAATAAACCACAATTTTAAAAAAAGAAAGAATGAAAATGAAACACATAAAAACACTTTTCTTCATTGTAATCATTCAAAGTCATTATATTTTCTTTAAAAACTTGGATTTTTTTCCAAAAGATAACTTTCTAAACAAGCTATGTTAATGTTGTTTTATTCTGAAAAACTGCAAACAGACAGCAGTTTCAGATTACATCCTAAACCTGACCTGAGGTGCTAGGATAGTTTTTCAAATTAAAATCTCTTCTGTGGCCTCAACCACTCTCAAGTTGTCCATAGGAAAGAAATAAAGGAAGGGAGGGCAACACTTAAGCCCAGGCATAATTGGAAGTATGTGAAAAATGAAGTGTCAGTTTGGTCAATAAAGGGCAGAGGTCAAGGGGAACTGCAGCCCAAACTCTCTGCGAAATCTGCTCATTAAGACATCCAATCAGAGAGCTCCTGCCCACCTATCCCATTATTCATCAGACAGCTGACTGTTTGAAATGCCTGGGTTTGGGGCTGTTATTACTTTGCTTCTTCATGTAAAAAGGCAAGCTGATATATGAATCGTTGCTCGGTCATCTGGAACACAGTGTGGCCCTTCTCCATCCCCTCCCAGGCAGCTCTGCCTGCTGGCCTCCCAAGTCTGGAACAATCTCGCCTCTGAGAGTCTCCTCCATAATACATCGAACTGCCTTCTCCCTTTGGGTTGCCTGAACTCATATAAAAGCTGATGGGTAGGTGGGTGGGTAGGTGGAAAGCCGTGCAGCTATTGACACATTATTAGACAGAAATAGCAGTGCTCCTAGGCTATTCCTCTTTAAAGGAACATGCCAGTTTTGCTATTTTTCTTTTCTATTCATTTTCTTTTCTTTCTTACTTTGGTTATTATTGTTATTTTATTATTCTATTGTGGATCTGAGACCTATCGCCAAAAGGAGAAGTTTATAAGTGGATTTTAGAGATTCCAGCAACCATTAAAGTCCTTTTGCGTTGAAATGTTGCACATCAAATTTCAATATGAAAATAATACTTTTTCTTTATCCTCACAAAAAAGGAAAATAAGAGGAGCTTTAAGTGGGAAATGGTCTCCCAGAGAAATATCCTCACTTGTTTTCTGTGCTCTTATTCTCAGTTCAATAACTTCCTGAATGAATGAAATTACATAGGCTCTTAGTATATAATGCAAATTAATCATACCAATCATCACATTCCCTTTGTAAATAGCTCAATCATCATTCTACTTAGCACACGGCACTAGGTCCTCATTCCCCAGTAGAGAATTCCTCCTGAATCTCAGCTGACTCCACCTGAGTCAGCTATGTTACTTTGAGAGTCCAGCATCAGGGTCAACAGACAACAGGGAAGAGGTGGTGAATTGGTAACAAAAATGTCTGACAAATAGACAAAAAATGGTTATTTTTCGATTTATATATATATATGGTAATATGAATAGAAAAAGGGGAAGGTCACACTATATATATATATATATATATATATTATATAGATATATACTGTATATAAATACTGAAGCCAGGCACTAGCAGCTCACACTTAAAATCCTAGCTACTCAAGAGACTGAGATCCCAGTATAAGAAGTAGATCTGTGGCCTTAAGCAAGAGTTAAGGGGATAGCACCAAGGTCCTGAGTTCAAGCCCCAATACTGACATCAACTTTTTTTTAAAGAACTAGTATATCATTTAGGATATAATAGTCAAGTACTTTAGTTCTGGAGTCAGACTGACAATTTCAAGTTCAAGTCTTAATTAAACCAGCAACTAATATATGGCCCTGGGCTCTATTTTCTAGTTTCTCTGATTCCCCCATGACTTAGATCACAAACTGTGGGGGCAAAAAATATCTACCCTGATAGCCCTTAAAATCCTACTTCATTGTTTTATTACTATCACTGAGTCAGCTCTCTTGATTTTGGAATTTTAAAAGGAGATATATCCAAACTCAAAATGTGGTCAGTAATAACCACGCTGCTTCTGAGACAATCACTGTAGCAACCCCTCAGGGGAGGGCTGATGGGAAGAGGTATGGGTAGGCCTGATACTCTGCATATTCCCCCTCTCTCTGTCTCTCTCCCACACACATTTCCTGAAATAGGCCTCAACTATTATCAATAGGACAACTACAACAAAAAGGACAAAAAAGTTATGTAAATAGCACATTTATATGCCAGTGTGTACTTCATAATACCAAACACTGTATAGGAATCTTGAGAACACCTGTGTGTGTGTGTGTGTGTGTGTGTGTGTGTGTGTGTGTGTGTGTGTGTGTGTGTGTCTGTCTGTCTGTCTGTCTGTCTGTCTGTCTGTCTGTCTGTCTGTCTGTCTGTGTCTGTGCAAGTGCACTGGTCCTAGAGCTTGCACTCAGGGCCCGGGCACTATTCTTGAACTTTTTGTTGTTCAAAGCTAGCACTATAGTGTTTGAACCACAGCTACATTTCCAGCTTTTTTTTTTTGCTGATTAATTGGAAATTAGTCTCAAGGACTTTCCTGCACTGGATGACTTCAAACTGCAATTTACAGTTCTCAGCCTCTTGAGTAGCTAGAATGACTGTGTGATCCCCTTGTACCTGGCTCAGGATTGACTCTGCAACAGCGACTCTCAAGTATTTCTGGACTATTTTTTCTCCTGCGAAATGAGAAAATAGCAAATAACCTGAGGTGTAAGTAAGGAGTCAATCTGGTATCTTTGGAAATGCTTTGAGCAAACTAAATAGTTGCCCAAAGTCAGTGTCATAGCTCCAGCAGCCCAATCAACCAAACACTGATATGAAACCCTTCCTTCTAAATGCCAATTTAAAGTGGTTTCACTATTAAAGAATCCATCTCTTGGCCAGGTACTGATAGCTTACACCTGTAATCCTACCTACTTTGGGAAGTTAAGTTGGGAGATTTTTCTTTTGAGGCCAGCTTAAAAGTTTTTGAGAAGTTTTTGAGATCTTATGTCTATAGCTGGATGTGGTGGCATACACCTATCATCCCAGCTAGAAGGGATGCTAAGATTGGTAAGATCATGATTGCATGCCAGCCTAGGCAAAAATGTTTCTGATACTCCATCTCAATAGAAAAAGTTGGTCATGATGCATACCTGCCATATCCCAGCTATTGTAGGAATAGAACTAGATGGAAATAGGAGGATATCAGTTGAGGAAGGCAGGGCAAAAAATGTCAATACTCCTACCTCAGTTAAAAAAAAAAAAAAAAAAAAAGGAACGTACTTATTACCTGACTTATGTAGTCGTAACCCCTCTGTACATCACCTTTATAATAATAATTTTTTGGGGGGGTCTGGTCGTGGGGCCTGAATTTTGGGCCTGAGCACTGTCCCTCAGCTCTTCAGCTCAAGGCTAGCGCTCTACCACTTGAGCCACAATGCCACTTCCGGCTTTTTTCTTTTTGTTTATGTGGTGCTGAGGAATCGAACCCAGGGCCTCAGGCATGCAAGGCAAGCTCTCTACCACTGAGCCACCTTCCCAACCCATAATAATAATTTTTTTTAGTCACAAAAAAATCAAGACCCTATCTCAAAGCAAAGGTCTTAGAGCCGTGATTAAATAGAGCATCTGCCTAGAAAGAATAAAGTTCTGAGTTCAAAGCCTAGTACTTTCCTCTCTCTGTTTCTCTCTCTATGTGTGTGTGTGTGTGTGTGTGTGTCTTTTGAGGGTTCATGGATATTAAAGAAAATGAAATCAGATGACCTTAGAAGAGTTGTCATGATAAATAATTGTATTTGGAATAAAGATATTGTGATGCTTTGAATATGAAGCACCTATGAAAAGTTCATGTATTAAAGGCCTGAATGCCTGCTATGGGTTTTGAGCTGCTATTGGATCATGAAGCCTCCAACTGCACCAAGGAATCAACCCACTCATAAATGTATAGCTCAAAGGACTTGTAGACAAATGGGCGCAGTCAGAGGAAGTGGGTCACTGGGAGTGCACCCTTGAAGGGTATATCTTGTCTCTGTCCCTTGCTCTCTCTCTGCCTCCTGTCTGCCATGATAAGAGCCTTCCCTCCAACAGATGTTCTCGTCATGATGTTTTGCTTCGCCATACATAGTCTCAGGGCAAGAAAGAGGAGTAATGGACTCAATGTGAACCTTTCATCCTCGAAGTTGTTTTCTCAGATATTTGTTAGAGCAATGTAAAATGTGATTAACACAGATATATGATGTAACTCCTGAGCAATAATGTCTTTAGGATTTATTTTATGTATATTTTTAAAGAATATCCAGGATCATGTTTAATGTTTACTTTTTATGCTTATTTTAAAATGTGTCCTAAATCTATTTCATTGGTCACAATAGCAACAAATTTGGAAAACTATCTGAAAATCCTCTAAATTGCTAGAGTGCTAACTAGGAGCTATTACTGTCTTTTTTTTTTTTTTTTTTTTTTTTTTTTGGGTCCGGTCGTGGGGCCTGAACTCTGGGCCTGGGCGCTGTCCCTCAGCTCTTCAGCTCAAGGCTAGCGCTCTACCACTTGAGCCACAGCGCCACTTCTGGCTTTTTCTGCTTATGTGGTGCTGAGGAATAGAACCCAGGGCCTCGGGCATGCAAGGCAAGCGCTCTACCACTGAGCCACCTTCCCAGCCCTATTACTGTCTTTTGAGATCTATCAGAACATTAAAATTTTCCTGGATAAGCCAGGAGCCAGTGGCTCATGCCTATATTCTTAGCCACTCAGAAGGCTGAGATCTGAGAGTTAGGGTTCAGGGCCAGTCTGGGCAGAAAAGTCCTTGATATCCTTTTTTTTTTTTTTTTTTTTTGTCAGTCGTGGGGCTTGAACTCTGGGCTTGGGCACTGTCCCTGCGCTCTTCAGCTCAAGGCAAGCACTTGAGCCACAGTGCCACTTCTGGTTTTCTAGTGGAAATAAGAGTCTATTGGAGATAAGAGTCTCACAGACTTTCCTGCCTGGGCTGGCTTTGAACTGTGATCCTCGGATCTCAGCCTCCTGAGTAGCTAGGATTATAGGCATGAGCCACCAATGCCTGGCTTGAGATTCTTACTTCCAGGACAAAAGTGAACCTAAAAGTTGAGCTGAGGCTGAAGTGGTAGCTCACATTTTGAGCAAAAATTCTCAAAGACAGTGAGTATAAAGGCCATGAGTGTAAGCCCCAATACCATCACACACACACACAAAAGGTCCTGTATAACTTATTTACTTTAAAAGTCAAAAAGACTAAGATTCCAATTTGATTGCTATTATAAACTTGTTATATATCTTTATGTACAGTAGGTTAGACTATTTAATAGGGAAGCCCAAACCTAGGGACCTAAGAGACTTTCTTTCCTCTCTCTCTTTCCTCTTTTCTTTTTGTTTTCATTTGTTTACTTTCTTTTTTCTTTCTTTCTTTCTTTCTTTCTTTCTTTCTTTCTTTCTTTCTTTCTTTCTTTCTTTCTTTCTTCTTTCTTCCTTTCTTCCCCTTCCTTCCTTCCTTCCTTCCTTCCTTCCTTCCTTCCTTTTTTAACTATTTATGTTTGGTACCACAGGTGCCATAGAGTAGTGGTAACAACTAGAAAGATATGAGGGGGAAAAAATGCAGGACAAATAATACAGTGGAGAAAGCTTCCCTCTGTCTTCAGCAGAAACACCTCTTTGGATAAGTTCTTGACAGATTGAGTTATGTCTGTCTATTGGAAGTGTATAAAGACATATTTATGGATTTAAAAATCTTTTGAAGAGGGTTGTTATTTACCCAGTTGGCTAAAATGGACTCAAACTGTGTAAATAACTATTTAGGACATGTATGACAGGCCAAATGCTGGCACAGCTTCACCATCACTGCTTGCCAGGAAAAGCAGACAAGGAAAGCCACTGCGCACAGTTGATCCAAAGGCTGCACAAAAACCCAGCTCCACAGGTCCCAGGGATGAGAAAAAAAGGCTCAGAAGAGCCATGGTTGACATGGAGAGGTGTGTATGTTGACACAGTCGCACTTTTCAGGCACCATCTACATTTAGCATGAATAAATCTCACTGCCAAAGAAACCCCACCCAGGAAGGGCAAAGCAGACTAAAAGTGGATCTTGCCACCTCTGGTATAGACCTGGTGGAAGGGAGGAACAAATGGCAGGACAAAAGCTTCCTGCTTGATCACAGGGGAAGTGATTGACTTTAGTTCTTTGGTAAAGAAATGAGAAAGAGGGTATGATGAGAAGAATCTTATCTATATAATCAGAAAACTGGAAATGTCAGTCTGGCACTTGGAACTCCAACAAATCACAAATCTTACCCATATCTTATTTTCTTTATCTGACACCAGAATTGTTTTAAAATGGTTCAACTGATAGAATTTATGTGGAAAAAATATTTTTATAATAAAAAACTAAGTGATGGTTTTAAATATAAAATATAAGCCAGGCACCTGATGACTCATGCCTATAATCCTAGCTACTCAGAAGAAGGATCATGGTTCAAAGCAGCCTGGGCAGTCTGTGCTACTTTTATCTCCAATTTACCCCCAGAAAAGAAAGCTAGAAGTGGATAGAGATAGATGGATAGATAGATGGATAGATACATAGATAGATAGATAGATAGATAGATAGATAGATAGATAGATAGATAGATAGATAGATAGATGCAGAGAGTGAGACAAAGATAGAGATCAAGAGAGAGCCAAGGGAGACAGAGAGACAGAGAAACATAAAGAAGAACCTTCTAAGTTGCCAGTTAGTAATGTAGCTCCCAGTTTTAATCAAATTCATTATTAAACAGACCTTTAGAAAAAGGAAAAATTATGTATATATGATCCTAATTCCTGGTTAGGGCTTATCAGAAGGGAAGAATTAGCATGGAGCATGTGCCCCTTGGAAATTTTCTTATCATATTATGTTTGAGAAAACTTATGCATTACAGTCTTAAGTCAAAGTACATTTCAGCAGCCGGTAAGCCTTAATGTCCCAGCTAAACTACCCGCTGAGTCTTAGATGATACTCGTTTAAAATGCAAACAAACCCAAGAGAAACAAACAAAACGTTAGGTTGTATGCCTGTGTAGCAATTTGGGGCTACAGGGCAAATAATTTAAGTTTCCACTTATACTCTTTGAAAATTCCTAGTGTAAGTCAGGCTTTCAAAAGTGCTGACACCATCTTAGCTGCAGTGCTGTGAACAGTGAAGGCATAACACATACATGCACACTTGAAAGAGAAAAGGCCCCTTGGATTTATGCTGCATATCATTCTCCAGTAAAAGTCAGGGGTCAGAGGTTACCTGCTTCTGCCTCAGCTCTGGACGCGTTTACCATTCCAGGCTCCGTTTTTACTAGGCTTAGACTTGTAATGAAGTCAGCAACTTTTCTTTGAACAATAAAATGTCTCCAATGCTTAAAATTATGTTTGCAGAAGTTATTCCCAGGGCAAAGAACATACATGTGCCTTAAGCAGAAGAAGAAGAAGAAAGAAAAACCTTCCCTGCTCTTGTTTTCAAAGTAATCATGCTAAATTCATTGTAGACTTCATAGTTCTAATTGGTATAAATAGCCCAAGTCAGTTAGACTACAAGATTCCTTTGTTGCCTTAAGAGCACTCTAACAAAATAAGATCACAAAATCAAATTTCTGAAGTATGTACCTACTGTGGGCTCAGAGGCAGCTTCATTAAAGTGGTCTTTTTAATATTCAAATAAAGAATTCTTTTTGTAACTTTCAGTGCATTAAATGAACACAAAACATCATCCAAAGCAGTACAAGCTATTTGGATACTCAACTGCTTTTTTTTTCTTTTTCCTGAAGACTAACTTCAGGTTTAAACTTCAATTCCTATGCAAATCCATGAACAGGCACACACAGGAATGTGCACTCAGAGTACCAGACAAAATTAAGTCAATGTCTCCCATGTCGTCTTTTTTTTTTTTTTTTTTTTGGTCTGGACCTGAACTCTGGGCCTGGGCGCTGTCCCCAGCTCTTCAGCTCAAGGCTAGCACTCTACCACTTGAGCCACAGCGCCACTTCCGGCTTTTTTCTTTTTGCTTATGTGGTGCTGATGAATCGAACCCAGGGCCTCATGCATGCAAGGCAAGCGCTCTACCACTGAGCCACCTTCCCAGCTCAATCCCATGTCTTCTTAATGACATTTATTCTAGCTTTGCAAAGAATTAAGTCCTTAAGAGAGTCCGATAATAAAACCAAAAAATTGGCCTCAACCTTATTGAAAGGGAAGCCCAGCATAGGGTTTCCAAATGCTTTCTATGCACTTTCCATATCTGTTCACAGCATTTACGTGGATCCTACTGAAGTTTTTTTTTCATGTGCCCTTCAAGGGCTTCTAGGGGCAGGTAGTAATAATACTTTCCATTTGTACAGCAAGGTATTCGTGCTATCCTGCTGATACACATTTGAACTTTCTAATCTACTCTTTTAGACTTGTTCTCAAGCAATTCACTGAACCTGTTTCCTGGAGGTGGCCAAATGTCAGGCAGTTAGGTAACTGGAATGGCCCAGACGAAGAGGGTTTGGGAATTAAACAAGAAGAACAAATTCTCAAATTATATGGGATTTACATTCCAGGAAAAACTATATATATATATATATATATATATATATATATATATATATATATATATAGAGAGAGAGAGAGAGAGAGAGAGAGAGAGAGAGAGAGAGAGAGAGAGAGAGAGAGAAACTAACTAGACATTGCTGATTTTCCAACTCTTGAAAATGAAACGAGAAGCGAAAGAGAATAAAAACACCTCTCCTACCTTGCTCACTGCTGTTATCCCCACTGTGCGATGTGTGGCCACCACTGGAAGGGCCAGGGGTTCCTCCTGAACGGGTGGACGCTGTGTCATCGTGATCTCTGTTCCAAGAGGGCTGTGGGGCACAAATCAAAAGCCTGAATAAGAACTGGTTGTTAATAGTTGATGGGTATGATCCTGTCAGATGACAAAGGGATGCAGGGCTACAATAGATAATATACCATCTTTCCCATCCTCCTTCAAACATGGTCTTGACTCAGGGCTGCAACCAGCCAATTCCAAATTTGCTAAACTGGTTTTAATGGCTCACACCTATACTCCTAGCTACTCAGGAGGCTGAGATCTGAGGATCTTGGTTCAAAGTCAGCT